>NC_030855.1:13834058-13870122 GCF_000208745.1 Theobroma cacao
AAGCTTTTAAGGGAGGCTTCCATGGAAGATGAAGAAACGTAAGATGGGAGGAAGAAGAACAAGAAGCTGTTGGAAAAATGAGGAAGTTGCTGGAGAAATTAGATATTTATAGCCTAAGCTTATCCAAACTTCACTTAAATTACAAAAATGCCTTTAACAAGTTGGCTTTGTCTTCCTCCAATCCTTTATACAATCTTTTTACTCTTTTGACAATGAGATACAGTCCATAATAGTCTAAAAATACTCGAGTTCATGAAAACTTAAAAATTTTAACCCGAGATGAAAAAAACCATTTTGCCCTTACCTTGGAAATCATCATTATTTCTATTTTTTTCGTCATTTTATCCTTGTTTTCATCATTCATTTATGTCTTAGGCCTACTTAGGCCTTAATAATATTAGAAAACCCACTTCTTGGAGCTCGTTAGGAAAATGACCAAACTACCCTTGCTCTACATCATAGGGTCTACCTCCGCTACATGTTTGTGAAGGTCAAGGTCTCACAAGGATAAACTCCTATGTTCGTAAAGATAAGAAGATGCTTTACTGCTTATGATGGGGCGTGAGGTTTGGGGAAGCATCTTCTTTTGACCCCATATCACATGAACCACCAAATATGTCATTGTCTTGTCTTCAGGTGGAAAAAATAGAAGGAGAGCTTGAAAATCACTTGTAGCAGAATAGTTTTAAAAACAGCCAAGTCGCAAGGTAACTAGTTGGAAGAGCTCAACTTAACTGAAGAAGGAGAAACTCCTAAACCATTCTTCATAAGTAAAAGCTTTTCGAAGGAACGAAGAATAGCAATGGTTCAGCTGCTGAATGAATTCCAAGATGTGTTTGCTTGGATGTGTGAGCAAATGCTTGGATTGGATGAGCAACTTGTCACTCATGAGTAGCACATCTATCTTGGAACTAAGCTAGTGAAGTAGCATGCACGGGTATTCTACCATGAAATAGAAAATCAAATAAAGGAAGGAATTAACAAACTCCTTCAAGCTGGATTCATCAAGCCAATTCATCACCCAAATTGGTTAGCAAACATGGTACTTGTAAAGAAAAAGAATGGAGCAATTCAAGTGTGCGTGGACTTTAAAGATCTGAATAAAGCTTGTCTGAAGGATGATATTCCCTTTCCAAACATTGATACTCTCGTGGATACTACAATTGGTCATAAGATGTTTTCCTTCATGGATGTATTTAGTGGATATAACCAAAAAAAAATGGCACCTAGTGATATAGAGAAGACAACTTTTAAAAGCATATTTGGTAACTTTTACTATATAGTTATGCCATTCGGTTTGAAAAACTCATGTGCAACTTATCAATGTGCCATGACAGCAATTTTTCACGACATGATGCACGATTGCTTGGAGGATTATGTGGATGACATAGTAGTGAAGTCCAAAAAAGCCCTAAATCATCTTGAAGACTTGAGAAGAGTGTTCAAGTGGTTTTGAAAATATAATCTATGTATGAATCTTTTAAATTGTGTTTTTCGAGTAACAGTTGGTAGGTTTTTGGGTTTTGTGGTTCATCGGAAAGGCATAGATGTGGACTTTGCGAAAATAAAGGCTATTCAGTTAATGACATCTTTATCAAACCAGAAGTAACTTAAAAGCCTATTAGGAAAAGTTTTTTACATTCGAAGGTTCATGCAGCCCTAGGAGAAATCATTATGCCCTTCCAAGCTCTTCTCAAGAAAAAGGTCCTATTTTCATGCGGTGAACAACAACAGTAAGGTTTTGAGAAGATTAAAGGTATTCTTACTTCTCCTAAGACAATGACTATGCCAATCCAAAGGGAACCAATGATGCTATACCTTACCTTAACTCTGAATTCAATTAGCGCTCTACTTGTTTAAGAGGTGGAGGGGCAAGAATGACCTATGTATTACCTAAGTAGATGTTTGTATGGGAGTGAATTGAACTACTCATAGATGGAAAAGCACTATCTTGCACTAGTGTACGCAACTCATGAACTTCATCATTACTTTTTGGCTCACAAACTTAAAATGGTAACCAAGTCAAATCTAATCAAATTCTTGCTTTCTTGGCCAGCCTTATCTGGGAGGATAGCTAGGTGGCTTCTCTTACTCGAAGAATTTGACATTTGGTTGTGCAACCCACGGCAATCAAGTCTTAAGTTCTATTAGATTTATTGGCACATTTCCCATCTCAATTTGATGAAGTAATTCCTAATTTTGTTCCAAGAGAGTTCCATTAAGTATACTCTGTCAATGTATAAAATGGAGAATGGGAATTGTATTTTAATGGTTTTTCCACTATGTTTGGTGGAGGTGCTGGGATAGTTTCGATTCCCTCAAGAGAAGATCACACAAAAGATGAGTCATCCTCTAATTCTCATAATAATCAAGCTCATTTAGAGAGAATGAACAAGGTGAATGTACCAAGTAGAGAAGATTTTCTATTTTTAGCCTTCAAGTTGGACTTCCCTTATACCAACAACCAAGCAGAATATGAGGCATTGATTTTTGGGTTGTACGTAGCCACTGTTATGGGGGTCAATAGCTTGTGCATCTATGAAGACTTCAATCTGATTGTCAGACAAACAAATGGCGAGTTTTCTCTTAAAGAGCATATGCTTGCGTCCTATAGAACTATTGTCCAGTCACTTTTAGAGAAATTCTAAAAAGTGAGATGCAAACGTAGCTTAAGATAGACGAATAGACATATAGATGCACTTACTACTTTAGCTTCCAAAATACAGATGCAAGAGAAAGATCAAAGTACTATTTCAATATTGAAAATAAGACTTTCCTATCCATCTAGTGAGTTGTTACAACTTCCCACTTAGGAAAAAGAGGACTAACGCAGACTTATAATAAGAGACTTGCTCAATCCAAGCTCTACTACTATCTCACAGTTAAAGCACTTCACTCTTATTCATGGTGTGTTATACCATAGGGGAAGTAATGGAGTATTAGCTAGATGCATTTCCAAACGTGAAGTAGAAGAAAGATTAAAAGCAGTCCATGAACAGTGGTGTGGAAAGGAAATACCACCGTTGCATTGCTTACTCCAAAGAGCAAGGTATTTTAAGCCAATTATGTCCAAAAATGCACTTCAGTTTCAATAATCTTGTCCCAAATGTTCAGAACCTCTGGATGTCCATGAATGTCATTTTGTAAAAAGTGCGAGCGATTGGCGAAAGCCTGACATTGACCTCCTTCAAAATGGAATCCTTCTAACAAATTTTAAAGATGTAAGACAAGTGAAGAAAAGAACTCAATGCTTTTTCCTAAAAGGAAATGAGTTGTTTCGAGTATCATTCACAGGAGGTCTTCTGAAGTGTGTTTCTCCTGCTGATGTAAATTCCTTAATGGAAGAAGTTTATGCTAGAAGTAGTGGAGAGCATGAAGGAAGGAGAAAGCTTTATAATAAATTATTGGATCTAGGATATTACTGGCCTACCATGGAAGTAGATGCAATGAATTACGCAAGGAAATACCATGAATGTCAAGTCCATGAAAATGCCATACATGCTCCAGTTGTAACACTCCATAGCATTATCACACCTTGGTTTTTCCACACTTGGGCATTCAATTTGATTGGGCCTATCAGTCCCCTTTCTAGGGGACAAAAATGGATACTTGTAGCAACAGAATGTTTCATTAAATGGGTAGAGGCTATTCCCTTGAAGAAAGCAATAGGACCGGTTGTGGCCAACTTCATTAAAGAAAACATCATATGCAGATTTGGAATACCCAAGCATATCCTGTCAGACAATGGTACTCTATTTGTTAACTCTAGTGTAAAGGAACTTTTAGACCTTTATGATGTCGATCATGTGAAGTCAATCCCTTATTACCTAAAAGGGAATGGTCAAGCTGAGGCCACCAACAAGACTCTACTCAAAGTGCTGGGTAGAATGGTACATGATGATCCTAAGATGTGGCAAGATGCTGTTCCTGTGGCATTATGGGCGTATAGAACTTCCAAGCGAGCACCTACTAGCGTTATTCCTTTCTCGTTAGTATACGAGACAAAAGCTATTCTACCAACAAAAATCCTAGTTCCATCAAAAAGATTGGCCTTGGATGTTAAGATGGATAATGATGCTTTACAAATGATGACATTGGAAACATTGGACTAAAGAAGAGATAAACCTAAGAAGAACTTCTCCACATATTAAAGAAGGTTAAGTAAAGCATATGACAAGCTGATAAGGAAAAAAAGCTTTGAAGAAGACGACTTAGTACTCTGTGCAATAGAACATATTAGAAGAGGAACATTAGCGGCTAAGTTTAGTCCAAAGTGGGAAGGATGATACATTGTTCATGAGGTGAACGAGAGTGGATATTGCCTCATATTTGTTTGATCATTATTTATTTGTTCTTATTTTTACCTCATATTTGTTTGATCATTCTTATCTGTATGCTAATAAATAAATAAATAAATAAATAAATAAATAAATAAAGATATATGTACATCAATCACTAAAAAAAAAACATTTAAAGAGAAGTGAGTAACAATAAATAAATAAACAAATAAATATTCCTCCCACTTTGAATCAATTAATTATTTTGATTGATATAATAGCAACATTAACTATAAACACTTTTTATATGCTATGCATGTTAATCATATCTAAAAAGAAAATCCAAAATTGGGAGTGTATATGAATACAAAAATAATAATAATAATTATCTTTAATAATATTTACAATTTATGCTCTTATGTCTTTTCAAAACACAATTTTAAAACATATAAATGTAAAAAAAATTGGTAAGATTTTATTATTATTATTATTATTAAGTGACATGTGAGGGAGCAAAATTGAAGATTGTGGTTAAGTAAGAAAATTATGGGTATATAGGAAGCATGTTGCTATAGCTATTGCAAGGAGTAGGATTTTGAAAAAGAGAAACACTCAAAAAAAAAAAAGTTTAATGCCCTCATGTTCGAGAGTGGACAATGTCATTCAAAGTTTCCCTATACTTTTTACAGCATCTTGCCTTTATATCATGCATGACAATCTTGGCCTGTGTAGCAACAACTTTTTAGTACATCTTTTTATGTACTTCACCTTTTATCACCTTCCTTAAAGATTTTTGTACACTTTTTTAGGAGCAGATAGTAATAGCTGGAAAGTGTACCTTGCCATGTTGACTATACTTTTTAAGGCCCATAAGTCAATGTCATAAGAGGGTTGTCATGATGTGTCATGGGGGTGGGGATTTTATATTTTGGAGCTATTAACGCAATTAGGGATTACCCATAGAACCTTTCACATGCTATTAGGATTGAGAGAGGAAGCATAATAGAACTGAAAAAGGGTTAGCCAAGTACGAGGGATTAAGAGTGTTTTTCTCCATTTTTTTTCTTTTTCTTTTCAAAAGATGGAGCAAACTATCTAATAGTGATAATAATTTTTTTTCGTAAAAAAACTACATTATAACAAACAAAATAAAATAATATAATAATAATAATCAAGAAAAAAAAGGAAGAGCAAACAATAAAAAAAATAAAACAAACATAATATTATTGTAAAGAAAACTTACTTGTCCAAAGAAATTTTAGGAAGAACCTTTGAGAATTAATTGTGAATTTCTACAAGACTATTCTCTTATATTTATAGACTCCAGAAATTATTTTCCTAGTAAGAATCTAACTCCTTAAATTTTTCTTATCAAATTCTTTTCTACATCTAATTGCTTTTCCACATTATCTCTACATCTTCCCTCCTAGGGATTTTACTGGTTCCATATTTTAAAGTCTTTGCAGCAAGACAAAGCACAAATCAATTTTGATGAACACTTGAAAACTACATATAAAAATAATTTATTAAAGATGATGTGCATCAGCCAACTTTATTTTCCTTTGACTAATCTCATGATGATGCATTGTTTTTTTCTCCATCTTTTATCAATCTTCGGCTCCTGATGTAGATGGTAGACTTATTTTGATGATTATTTTAATTGCATATGCAAACAAGTTGGGATTGGATAAAATTGTGCATGCATATAAAATAACAAATTTTAAGATTAATTTAAGTAGATGTCATAATTTTAACAAAGCTTTTTATTCGCATTACTATCTTTAAAAAAAAATCCAATATAAGGATATTCTAAACGTGAAAATACCTAGGGATGTTTTAAGCTTGGAAGCTCCAAGAGACGTTCCCAAGTGCGTAACGTATAACAGTAACAAAAATAATAAAAATAACAGTAATAATAGTAAATATATAAATTTGAAAGCTATTTCTCATTTATTTATGTATTTTTGATTGACATGTTTTATTCTATGTGCATCTCTTTATTCTATGCATAAAACTCCTTATAAGAATTTTATGCATGGGGCAAAATGTAAGTGCCCAATTTTGGTTAGCTATTATTTTGAAGTACTGTGTTGCAGAAAAATTACATCAGGGGTGTCCCAAGCGTGGAAGCACTCAGGGTGTTCCAAGCACATAAACGCCCAAAGGCGTTCAAAGCGTGGAAGCACCAAGAGGTGTTCCAAACGTGAAAGCACCTAGGGTGTTCCAAGAACGGAAGTGCCTAGGGTGTTCAAAGCGTGGAATAGCCCAGGGGCATTCCAAGCGTAGAAGCGCCTAGGGTGTTTCAAGTACAGAAGCGCCCAGGGTGTTCCAAATGCAGAAGTGCCTAAAGGCATTCCGAGTGTAGAAGTACCTAAAGGCGTTCGCAGTTCGAAAGCACTTAGGAGTGCTCCAAGTGCAGAAACACTCAAGAACAAGCATGAAATAATTGTTTGTATGGGGAAGTGAAAGTAACTCAAAATAAGTGGCAGAGTTCATGAGTTATTCTCACATTTAGGATGTTCCAAAGAGCTTGGCTTGGTGGCTTATATATGAAGATAGTTAAGAGGATTTCCTTAACCTTTCCTTGAAGTACATGTGCTTTACCCTTTTTTTCTTTCTTTGCTCCTGAAGAATACACGTGGCACACTATCAAGTGCCACTACTCCTTTATCTAAAACTTACGCCCATTACCCGATAAAATGGTTATTCTTTTAAATATCCCATAAATCATTGTTTAACTGACTTTCCATGACAAGTACGTTCTCCATGACTGAACGTGTTCTATTAACTACTTCTAAGAAGGTGCTCCTATTTAGTATAAATATAAGGGAATGGGAGGTTAGGAGGCAATCAGAAATCCTTAGACACCTAGCAGAGATTATCCTAAAAGCTCTCTTTAGACTCCTTCAAATAGTCTTTTTATTCAGTCTTTCCCATTTGTCGAAATCTATTGCTTTTTCCACCTTTTCTTATCCCTCACCATTTGCCATCAAAGCACTTACACCTTAAGGACTGCTCCAGTCTTCCTCTGTCACCTCTAGCACATTTTGATTCACTCATTGCAACACGTCTTCTTTTTTTACTAAAAGAACCCTCTACAACAAGGAAGTTTGTATAGTAGTTAGAAACTTCCTTACATGCTAAACTTCACATTAGCCATTCATTAAGTGCACAACTATCATAAGCTCGACAATAAGTAGTTGTCATAATACAAAAACAATGAAGCATGGACCTTTGGTTAATAACATGTACTGAGAAGGTCTTCAATGTAAGTCTTAGTTCAACACTCCTCCTTAATTAAGACTTGCTTTGTAAACCCCGAACATGGTTTTCAATTCTTCAAATCTTGCCTTTGGCAAGTTGAATATATCAACTAATTGCACATCAGAATTGCAATAGCTAATCTTAATCTCTTCATTCTTTTTTGCTTCATGAATAGCATGATATTTCTTATTGATATGCTTAGTCCTTCCATGATTCATAGGATTTTTAACAATGGTAATTGCTAACTTGTTGTCTAGAAACAATTCAATAGCCTCTTTCTATTCAAACTTCATATCTTGAAGTAACTTTTTAAGCCATATTGCTTGATTTGTGGTAATTGTAGCAACAATGTATTCTGTTTTAGTTGTCGATTGGGCAACAACATCTTGCTTTCTAGAATTCCAATTAAAGGCTACACCTCCCAAGTAAAATGCATAACCTAAAGTGCTTTTAAAGTCTGTTATGTCTCCAATGTAGTCACTGTCACTATAACCATACAATTTTACTTTATCAAGTGTTTAAATTGTAAACAAAGATCTAAAGTACGTTGTAGGTATCTTATAATCCTTTTGGCAATTAAAAAGTGTTGAGTAGTGGGACTTTGCATGAATCTAGAGAGGTAGCTTACTAAGAACATAATGTTAGGCTTTGATCCACATACATATAGTAAACTCCCAATTAGACTTTCGTAGAGAGAAGGGTCACTGAGTTTAGGAAAGGTAGGATCATTGAGCTTATCATTTACAACCAATGGTGTTGCAATTGTTACATTACTTTAGCATATTGAACCTTTTCAAGACTTCTGATATATAATTCTTTTGATAAATGAAGATACTTTTGTCACACTAAGCAATCTGAAATCCCAAATAGTACTTTATCTTTCCTAAATCAATCATCTCAAACTCAATCTTCATAACAGCTTTGAACTGAGTTATGAATTTTATTTCAAGACTTGTAACGAACAAAACATCTACATATAGAGAAATAATTAATTTTGCTTGCTCATGTACTTCTAAGACATAAAAGTGTGGGTTCATTCAAGCTCCTAAAGAACCCCTTCAACTCCAGATAATTGTCCATCTTACTATACCAAGCCCTAAGGGCTTGTTTAAGACCATATAAGGCCTTAGGGAGTTTGTAAGCCTTGTTGACCCAGTCTTTGATGTCTAATCCTTCAAGAATTCAACATAAATATCTTCCTATAACACTCCATTTAAAATGCCAACTTGATGTCAATATGGTGCACTTCCCATCCAAGTCCTCTTGCAATAGCAATTGGTAGCCTAATTGTCTCAAATCTAGCAAAAGGTACCAAAAAGAAAAACTTACTAGAAGGTTGAAGAATGGGATTATGAAAAGAAGAACAAAAAGTAATCATCCCAACAACAATGCTATTACCAAACGTATTAAAATAAATGGGGTACTTGGCATGTAAATTGACACTTTGTATAAAAATAGAGGGCATCAATATAATGGGGGCACAAATGATTTCTATTCATTAGGGTGTTGCACATGGCTTGAAAATAAAAGGTAAAAGTGATGTTGTTTGTTAGATTTGCAAGAAACATAGACATGCTGCTCTTAAATGCTTTTAAGTGATTTAATTACGCATATTAAGATGATGATGTGCCATAAGCCTTAGCTGTAATCACCATTAGTAAAATTGATGAAGTTGAGTGGTTTACATATGATCAGCATCTCTAGTAAGCTTATTAGCTTAAAGAAGTTATAATGAAAAAAATGGTGTAATGGTCAGTCCTTGAAAGTTACTCGTATTGGTGATGCCCAAGTTAATTGTGGTAGTGTTGCTATTCATTTAAAACATGTAATTTTAGTTCTAGAAATAAAGAACTCGCTATTTGGTAGTCAACTTACTCAAGATTTACCATGTAAATTGAATTTAATTTGTGACTAGGGATTGCTACTCCAAAAGAATAGTTGTTACATGTAAAACGAAAAGAGGATTTTTTGCCTTCCAATATGGATATACAGCCCTGTTTTCAAGTCATTTTAGAAAACAAATAAAGAAGGATATTGGCATTGCATATTAGGCCATCCTTAACATCGTATGCATGGTTTATTTTCTTTCTAGTAAAAAACTTAATGGCATTGTACCTTATAATGAAGTTAATATGATATGTGATAGTTTTCAAATGGGAAAAACATGTCAAATTTGTTTCCTTACTATAAAATCTACTGAAGACTTTCGATATTATGCTATTTTTATACATGGCTGCACTCAATTTACTTGGTTTACCCTATGAAGAACAAATTTGATATATTAAGATGCTTTATTCAATTTTCAAATTGATGATAAAGTTAGTAACTCATCATCAATCTACATGTCCCAAAACACCTAAACAAAATAGAAATGGCTAAGCGTAAGCACTGAATTAGATTTAACTATGATGTTTCATGCCTAAATTACTTGGCAAGATATTGGGTTCACTCTTTTGCCACTAATAGATTTCCATCACCAAAACTTGACATGGATTCACCATTTTTTAAGCTTTATGGAAAATCTCTCGATTATACATCATTTCAAGTTTTAGGATGCAACTATTTTCGATACCTTGGATAATTTTTAGAAACTAAAATAGTGCCTTATATTTTCATGATCTATAGCTTAAAACATAAAAGATATAAGTGTTACTCACCCTCAATAATGCCAACTTATGTCTTTTGGCATGTAGTGTTTGATCAAACTTGCCTACCACTTGTACATCCGAATTCTTTATATGGAAGCCAAACAATTGAGGGAAAGATAACCATTTTATAATGAATGGATTGATTCTTGTATGATTAATAATTCTTTGTTCTTTTGTAGATGTTAAAATGTCATCTCCATGTGAAAACAGTGGAAGTAATGTGACTTTGGAGTTTATGGAGCCAAATGTCTCTACTGAAGATAGGGAACTCCCTCATAAGATAAGTGTTTCAACAACACCATTGATTTCCCAAAGAGAAACTATGAATCTGACCTCTAGCTTTCATTTAGTATATGAAAATGAAAAGGAGACTTAAAATAAAAGTGATGAATCAAGATAAGATTCAAGTGACACACATATAAACAAGCTTTGACCATTGAAAACTAACAAGTCATATAAGACATTCATGATGAAATCGACAACCATTTTGCACTTTTAGACTCCACTCCAACTATGACACAAGCTGTTAGTCTTGCTCTATCTCACCAAATGATTAAGTGATCTAAACAAGGCATTTACCAAAACACAAATATAAGAATTCCACAAGAACCAAAGTCTAATCAAATATTTTTGAAACATCCAAGTTGGACAAAGGCAATGCATGAAAAACTTATTACACTAAAAGAAAATCATACATGGGACCTTATACCTCATACGAATGACATGAATGTTACAAGATGGAAATGGATGTTCAAGACAAAGTTAAAGTCTAATGGAAGTTTGGATAGATTAAAAGCATGTCTTGTAGTCAAAGATTTCATCAAATTGATAGACTTGATTCTTTTTTTGAGACATTTTCACCAATTATGAAACCAAGTACCATTAGGGTGGTTTTCATCCTTGTAGTCATTAAACAATAGCTTATTCGACAACTAGACATGAAAAATACATTTTTACATGGATTTCTTTCTAAACCAATCCTAATGGAGCAAGCACTTGGCTTTATAGATGAACAATACCTTTCACATGTTTATCGCCTTCATCATGGCTTTTATGGTTTAAAGTAAGCGCCTTGTGTTGCTTAAGTAGTTTTCCTCTTGATTTATGCTTTCATTATAGCTCAACTAATCCATCTTTTTTTTGTCTATCATCACTCCCATGGTACATTTTTTTCATTTATCTATGATGATGATATGATTCTTACTAGTAGTAATTTGCAGCTCTTGGAATGGTGCATTTCAGAACTTGCTTATGAATTTGCAATGAAGGACCTTGGCTCCTTTAATAGTGCAAGCCTTTCTCTACCCAGATGGCAAGTAATGATCTATTTCCAAAGGTCACTTTTTATCATAGCATTGTTGGAGGTTTGCAATAACTTATCGTTACAAGACCAAACCTTTCATTTGTTGTTACTTATATTTGTCAATTTTTGCATGTTCTTATATTGGGTCATTTTCAACTTGTTAAATGTATTTTGCGTTATATTGGTGAGACTTTATATTATGGTTTACGTATTACTAAGCAAAGTACATTGGAGTTGTAAGCCTTTTCAAATGCAAATTAACACTAAGGTCTACTACTAGATTTTGTACCCTTCAAGGGAGTAATTGTGTTTCGTGGTCTGCAAAGAAACAACCTATAATAACAAGATCAAGTGTGGAAGTTGAATATCGCTCCATGGCTTTTACAATTGCTGAATTCACTTGGTTTAGTAAGATTTCATGTCACATAAGAGTATCACTTGCTAAACCTTTCACTCTTCATTGTGACAATTTGAACTCCTTATATATGATAGTCAATCCCATTTTCCTTGGCAAAACTAAACACATTGAATTAGGTTACCACTTTGTTTGCGAAAAATTTAAGTTGGGAAATTTGATCAATAAAATTTATTGATTTCAACTCATAACTTGAGAAACATATTTACAAAGTCATTGTCTCAGCATTCCTTTCAACAATTGTGTCAAATTTGGCCTTTAACACATCTCTTGGCCTAGTTTGAAAGAGAGTATAAAAGAGTAAGGGATGATTCAAGATAGATTTCAATTGCTAATGCTACCATTTCAAACAAATGAGACATGTTTTGAAGACTTTTGCAAGACAAAAGAAGATAATGCAACCACTAATCTAGCCTAAACATCAAGAATGGGGAAATCACTCAGCCACATTAAGATTCAATGGCTAGAAAGAAAGGAGACTAAGTAAGAGCTAATAAAGCCAACAAATCAAAACAAACATCCTTAGGTTGTAATAATGGTGTCAATGTTTACATTGACTTTCCATCTTTTTTAATTTTTCATTGTACATAAGTCTTTATAAATATATTTTAACTTCTCTCTCAACCTCACCTTGAGTCAAGAGACACTACAAAAAATTTGTCTCTGAAAGTTTAGTCAGTAATGTTGATTGTCAGAAATCCATTTAATAAGCCAAACCTTGGGTACAAGATAATGCATTTCATCACTTCACAAATACAACGTATATCCAGCCATGGACAACAAAGTGAACACGAAATGATAGTGATGCCTATCGGATACCTTTCAACAATATTTACCAAATAATCAGAAAAAGATCTCTCAAAGAGTATTAATCTAACAAGCTATGGATCTGAAAACCAAAACATGAATTTGAAATGGTGAGTATAACTTAATGAGTGAATATAAGAGGGGAACAAGACAATGCATGATTGTTTTCATAACACAATGCCTTTACTTTTAAACCATGTGTTTTTGTGATAAAACAAAATAATGCACATGCCTATAAAAACCAAACATTCAAGTTTGTTTGGAAGTAATTTAGAAGTGTTAAAACCCTTTTGAAACTTAGTTGGAAGTATCAAGACAAGTTTAAGTTAAAATAATTTTTTAAAACTTCATTTTTTAAGAATAAAGCTATAGGTATTGATACTTCATATAAAGGAATCAATACTTTTCATCTAAAATGCCTTTTATGAGCGTTTTGGTTACCAGGTATATATTGATACCTTGGCCAAAAGTATCAATTCTTTTTGTACAAAAGTCTCTTCAAAGTTTTTTGTTTAACAAGTATTGATACCTCATGCTTAAAACCTAGAATTTCACTTATAAATGCCTGGATTTGGTTCCTTTAAAAGAAGTTATGCATACCTTAGCTTGGAGACATAATTCAAGTATAAGGGCAAGTAAAGGATTGACCTTGATTCAAAATCAAAACTCATACAAAGAAAATCATTTCAAGTCAAACTTTTATTATAACCAATCATAGAATTTGTGGAGTTTACTCAAGAAGTACATAATTAATCTAAGGGTATTTATCACAGCCCAAATCTCGGGCCATGACCGGCGCTTGGACCCAATAGACATGGCCCACTAGACCCAAGCAAGCCTTTCTATGCAAATTTGTTCATTAAACCATCTGTCCCTCATTTCCTCTAAAGTTCTTAATTATAGTTTTCCAAAATAATCTATTCTCAATAATAAATCATGGCAACTGAATATATATCATTCACAAAATAATATTACCATCTGCCAACTTGTGGCGACATTATCGTGTGAACTAAACATATAGTGTTTACGACAAATCTCATGAATTACATTTAAATAACCATATACACATACAAAAGACCTTGACTATCAGTGGAGTGACTTTGGCATGGATACTATCATGGGGTGTGCTGGTAAACCTACCGTAAGATGAATAGGAGGAAGCACCTCTACCTAGGATCCAACTACCTTCGAGTCTGAAAACTAAAACATGAAGTTGAAAAGAATGAGTATAAACTCAGTGAGTGAACATAGGAAGGGAACAAGCAAACAATAAGGAAAGTTTAGAAATCATGACGCACTTATGTTAAAAACAATGCAATTTAGTTTAATTCCTTGTAAAACCCCTCAATTCGACCTTTGATTATTTAACCCCTTAGTGTTGAAGGATCCATGATCCATAATGAAATCAAAAAGTGAAAACCACAGTAAATATTCGAGCAAGACAAGCAAAACAGAGAGTTTTTTTTTTAGTTGCATTGAAAATCAATTTGGAAACAATTAACAATTTCAACATTCAACATTCATTGTAATCACATAATATTTTCTCTAACATTTCTATGGTATGTGTAAACATGTATACAGCCACCGGCTCATCAACTCATGTTCACTCCCACGCCGCACATAGCTGGAATCATTATCCACCGGTCATCAGCTCATGTGCACTCTCACACCACACATAGTTAGAATCATCATCCACCGGTCACCAGCTCATGTGCACTCCCACACCACACATTGCTGGAATCACCTGTCATCACCGGCATGTGCATTTCCACACCGCACACGTGCGGTTACAAATATCACACAATATTATCATTCAAAGTATAACATATATATCATCAAAATATAGGAACACATGAGTTCATCACATTACACATTTTACAACATAAAACATTTCATCAAGGGCTTGTTCCCAAGCATGATTTAAAGAAAAAAATAAATAAAATCATTTAAGTGCTTTATCCCAACACATATGTATTTCCCAAAAATAATTTAATACAAGTTCACTCACCTTAACAATACCACCCTAACAAGACTAGCACCCATAAGATCTTAATCTAGGTGGTCTCAAAATACCATTAAAACCTATAATTGTCAATAAACAATAATAACTTCAAATATATCATAAATTTAAACTTAATAATTCTAATAAGCATACTCTTGATAAACTACATTCTAGCCTAATTTTTAACCTAGAATTCTAGTCTAATTCTCAAACCCATCATATCAACTATTCCAATTTAAAGATTCTTTACCTTGGTGAGCTTGGAGGCATAAAGATCAACAAAAACCTAATATTTTCAAGAAAAAAAATTTGAAGAAATTAGGAAATAAAATCTGAAAATATAAACCATAAATTCATAAATTCCAAGAGTTGAAAATATATACCTTTTAGCCTAAAAAATGGAGATTTAAAGTTGAAAATTCAAGTGTCGGTGATGGTGGAGTAGAAATAAAAAATAAAGGAAAAAAAGAGAGATTTTTTTCTTCTCTCTCCTAAGGTTCGGTTGTGCTAGAAAATGAGGTTAGAAGCTGCAGGTTTGGTGCCAAAGAAGTTAGGAGAAGAAAGAAGTAAGAAAAGAAAGGGAATGAAAAGAAAACAAGGAAAATCAAATGAAAAAAATTTGATTTTCATGGAGATGAAATGAAAATGGAGTTGGGTGGGTGAGGAAGCAGAAGAAAATACCTTTTGGTGAAGATAAGAGCCGGTCATGGGATAAGGATGAAAAGTCAAAGCTTTCTTTGGAAGCTTTGACCAAACTAATGGCAAAATTACCATTTTACCCTCTAAAGTTTTCACCCTTTTTAATTGTATCCTCCCACAATCTTTTAATTTCAATTTCTTTCCATTTTTCTTCCTTAACACTTGTACCAATAAAATGTCAAGTTTATGTTTCAACGCGATATCACCGTAATATTTAAATACTTACTTACCATCTCTAACTTTGTTTAATAGACACGCAGGCCTCATTAACGTCATTTTTTTCTGAAATTTCCTCGTTCTTCTTCTCCCTCACTTAGATTGACCATATTCTCCTTCTTCATGGAAAATGTTGATATTGAATAAAATATTAATATTTTAATAATATTTTATTAATAAAATATTATTTTATTCTAAAAATTTTCACTTGTCTCCTTGGCACCCGAAATGTCTTATTATGCTCTGATTCACTTCTGAATCACTTTTTTTATATCGTTAATTCATATTCAATTAAAATATTATTATTTAATTATTATTTCTTCACGTGCTGAATATTTTACTTTAGAATTTTTCTTTCACCTTTCATCACTTTTAAACATTCCAATTAACTTCAATTGGCATCCGGTAAGCTTTATTAGTCATTATATCAAAGTACGGATATTACAGTATTCCAACCTAGGGGAAAATGTCTTTTCACCCTCACTATCTAGGGTAAATGGAGGATGTTCTAAGCTTTCTTATGAATATTGTCTACTGCATATAGCCATTGACATATATATGTATATAGTGGTCATGTGCCATCCTCGGTCACATGGTTAGCTCCATTTTGCCTTTACTAGACAGGGTGAACTACATTGTGCCTGACAACTAGCGTTTATTGTCGCTAACTGCAGGTTCTTTACTTAAGTAGGTCCACTAAGATTAACATCCATTACATAAGTGTGAAATCATTTCACAATGCCTCATAACAACATCATGTGACATGTAACTCTTACAACGTCTATAAATTTACATTCTCAACATTTAACCTGCTCATCATTAAGCATAATCGCATTAAACATATTTAAGGGTAAGGTTTCCATAATCAATACCAATTCATAACACAATCAATAACCATTAATATCATCATCAATAGAGGTATTTAAAACACAAGGTGCTTGTTCTCATGCACTTTTCAAATACTATATAGTATATGTATATGGATACTATAATTATACTAAAACATTTTCATAAGCATTTTGTTTAAACATCTTAACATAAGAAACACAATTCAAAAGCTCAACATTTAAAACAAGCATTTCAATGAACATTTAACAATAATATTAATGTATATCAAAATAGTTTTTAAAGGCATATTCACTCCCCATACTTGTGTGACCCTTTCTAAACCAACTATTAACACCAAGACCTTAATCCAACTTGGGTCTTGAAGCTTCAATGGGTACTATAATCACCAATAAGCAACCTTCAACTTAGTTTCATCTAACAAATTCATAACTTATTGACCTCATAAACAAATATTAACTAATTCACATTCTAAATTAAAATATAACTTAGAAATCTAGTCTAATTCATAAACCTTTTCAACTAACAACTCAAATTTCTTTGCCTTATTGTGCTTATAGTAACAAAGTAGAGTAAAGACCTATATTTTTACAGAGAGAAATGAGATTTCAGAGAAATATTAAAGTTGGAAGTGAAAACCCATTAGTTTAACAAGTGAAAAAGCTAGATTCTTACCTTTGGAACAATTAGAAATCAAAATCCAAGTTGAAAATTGTGTTTGTTTGGTAAGAAAATGTGGTAGAAGGATGAGAGAGTGTTGAGAGGGTTTAGAACAGAGAGAAATGGTTGAGTGAAGAGAAAGAAGGCCAAGGCTTGCAAGGCTCAAAGGGTTTTAAAAGAGCTCGTGAAAAGATCATTTTGTCTTTATTTTTTTTGCAAGTCGAGGCATAAGTATCGATACCAAGTATAGATACCTTTTGTTTTGGGTTTCAGTATCGATACCTCATCATAAAGTATCAATACTTCCTTCACAAAATGTCTTGGAAGATTTTCTAAACATTAATAATTAATATCTTATTCAAAAATATTGATACCTTCCTTTTAAAAGTTCAAAAATTTCCTTTAAAACACACCCATTTGATTTATATCTCTTTACTATCTTTCAATATGTTTAGTATCTTTCAAAATACAAGTTTTCTAAGGATCAAATTTCCAAAAATTTGGAGTAAAAATATTTTTCAAGCGGTCATCAAAGTAAGTTACCTTTCTATCCTTATATTCGTACCAGGGATTTCAAAGTTGATCATCCCAAAAAGAACATCAACAACAAAAATGATAATTATTGTGCTTGATTGCTTTCCATTGACGACCAAATTGTAGGATACAAAAGAAATGTACTACAACATCCAGTGAAACCATTTAGAATCAGAACCCATCTTAACCATTACTGCCTTCACAAAGTACCATTCCGCCCTATCATAAGCTTTATTCGTTTCCACGTTTAGGGTCATCTTATACCTCTTTCCCTTCTTCAACTACAGGTAATGAAATTCTTCATTTGCCACCAAGATGTTGTCTCCGATTTGTCCTTTCTCCATGAAGCTACTCTGGTCCTGAACGATTAATTATCTCATGAATTACTTCAGTTAGAATTTTTTTTTTTGTGGGTACATAAATATAACAATAATTATATATTCAAGCCTTGAAAGGGAATATATGTATGTCATCTAAATTTTCTATTAGAAAGATTTGTGCATATTTACTTTTAATTTAAATTTTTTTTATTTAAATTATGTTATCAATCATGTGTGAATTACTGTGGATCCCAACTAAAATAACTTAATAAACTTTTGTTGCATGCCTTTTTTGGTTAGCAGACAAAACAATGCATTTTTAATTGATTTGGTATTATATCTTTCCTGAAGAGTATGCACTAAATTATTATATGTAATAATAATAATAATAATAATAAGTGCATTTTAAATAAAAGAAGTCGAACTTGTATGCTTCATATATATGTGAAATTTCATAAAAACAGAAATATATGAAGAATATTCTGAGCTTCAAATACTGAATTAGTTTCCAAGAAATCAAAGAAGTTTGGGGACCATGGTCGGCTTGGTAACTGAGTACTCGAATTTGTCTATAAACAATTTAATGGCATTGAGTTTGTCTCTGCTTATATTGTTCTTTTAATTTGGATGTTTGCTGTGATGGTTGGTTTAACTTTGCTGATTCATGGTCTACTTTACAACCTGATCTGATGGGACACTATATAAAATTATAAAAGTTGTAGAATTTGATTTTGGACTCTTTATTAACCTCAAAAATTGTTGCAAGGCATAAAATAAGTTCTGCTTCAAAAAGCTCCAATGGACTATATATTAGCCAAGCCATTTTTCCCTTTTTGGGGGGTGTGAACAGGTTGACAATGCCTGAACTGTTAATTAGACTTTGGCTCTTGGAAAAATCGGAGGGGTGAGAGAGGTTTTGATGATCATTTGATAACATGAAATATTGGAAAGTTGGCACAGTTGTAAGCAGGTGATTCATGGTGCTTGACTTTTCTAGTTTGGAACTTTAATTGTCAAGGTCAGCCAATGTTCATTAAACAAAAATCTTAATATATATATATTTTAATATTGGGTTTAGATACAAGAAAATGGGTTATGCCAACACTTCCTGACATGTCAATTAGTTTTTAATAAGAATGTAAAATCAGTGAACTTTGATGAAGTTGTAGATGGTTGTAAAGGTTACTTAAATTATTATTACCCTGCATTGATGAGGAGATTATCTTGATCCATCTTTCCTATACCACCAACAGCTTTGGTACTTTCTAGCCCATTTTATGTTGTTCAATAACAATGAAAATCGTCTCTTCTTTAAGCCTGTCTCACTTTCTATTCCATTTACTTGTCAAGACTGATTATTTTTATTCATTCAATAAGGTGAAACAAAATTGGTAGATGACTCTAATTCATCAATTAAAACTGATATTTTTATCCTCATCATGATCAGTCTCTTCTTCTTTTCATGTTTCATATATAATTTAACATAAGGAGTGAAAAAATAATATTTTTCTCTAATTTTTATTCCCTTCTTTCATATGTACATGATATATAATGTTTAATAAGAAAAACGAAGATATAGGTTATTTTTATTATCAGTGTCACAAAATCCCAATCTAAGAAGGCAGTTTCAAACGTTTATTTTCTTTCTTGAGCATGTCATTCTCAGACATAAGATGTGAAAGCTGCTCATTCTTGGCTTTAAGTTCACCTGTCATCCTTAACAATTCTTCATTTAGCATTTTGATGTGTTCATTCAGAATTTGATGTGAAAGATCCTTGAACTTTGCTTTCCCTTTGACATGCATTCTGTAGATTTGATGCCTACTCAATCGCTTTGACTGTTGAGGATTTTGTGATGCATCAACTGCCGTTGGAGCTGCTGACACTGAAATCCCTTGATATTGGTTCAACCCAAGGTGGCAGAAAATGATTCAGTTCAGTTAGAAGAAAACTAAAAAAGAGTATAAAACAATTATTACCATGGACATTATACGTACATTGTGTTATATATATATAAATCACAAGGATTGAAAGAAAAGCAGAGTCATACCTGATTGTGCATTGGTTTGGCGGGCTAGAGGACCAGTTGGCAATAACTTCCCAGAAACCCCGGTTTTAGAGTGAGAGGACACAGCCAATTCCATTGAGAATGATGTTATATGATCATCTGAAAAAAGGTCATTCAATACTTTCTTCTTCCGGCCTGCACGCGCGCGCGCACACACAGATAGATAGATATATATATATCAAATTCACCTTTTTATAAGCGTAGTCTACAATTGTTGGGGGTTATTTTAAATTATGGGCCAAAAAGGTAATCTTTTATACCCCTTTCATGTCACTACTCTTTCTCTCACTATACCTCTATCTTGCAGGTACTCGACTGAAAATTGATGTTGGCCTTGGACCCAAGTTTTGGCATTAACATCAACTTCAAACAATTTCTCAAATGACAGCACCTCTGATGGCGTAATCCATCACAAGCTTACGACCCAAATTTTCCTAAATTTGACAAATTTGTTGTTGAGTACAGCGGTTATTATCTTGAAAGAACTTATTTACTTATTCTGTAATTAGAACCGTAATAAACTACCCAATTTCCCTAGCAAGTCAGAGTGATGCACTCAAACAAAGGAAAAATGACAACAAAAAGTACCAACATGCTCCAGGGCACAACAATTATAATATCATACCTACTTGTTGGTGGCTTGGCAGAGGATCATTTGGCAGAGAACCGGCATACTCCATGGTTTGTAAATGCGAGAATTCAGTCAACTGGAACATCATAAACTCCATAGCATCTGAAAATCACAAGTATTTTTCTTATTTAAACATATTCGTACATAGCAATAAATACTTGAAAATCAGGTAATGGCTCGATTAAGAAAGGGAAAAAAAATCTAAATAAACAGAGCTATTCATATGTAAGATGTTCACCTTGGGGAAGACTTGTAGAAGGGGTGTCTTGAAAATATTCTGAGAAAGTTTGGGGAGAAGGAGGTATGCTGATTCCTTGAAGATATGGAGTATGCGGGCGAGGGGAAGGCGCCTTCTCCTCCCAAGCAGCAGGCATAGCAGCTGTAAGCCAAGAAAAGTTTTAAAAAATGAGAAGTACCTAACCGAACCAGCAGGTCCAAAATCCGTTGGTTGAAACCAATTATGTTAGTATTAAATGAACACCCTAGCATCCCCTTGCTACAAACTTGTTATTAATGGTATACACCTGAAGTCACATGTTCTTGTTCCGAGCTTTCCATGATCTTTCTCACACTTGAACCAGCAAGAAGTTAAAACTAACCTCGAAGAAATTGTTCTTTAGACACACACACACACACACACGGAAAATGATCAAAGACAAGACACCACACTTAGTAAAAGGAAGGAGAAGAAAGATCAAATCCTGACTGCGAGAAAACAGGCATAATAAGATTCTATCAGAGGGAAAGTTTGGAAACGCACTCGTCCCCAATATGATGATTTACAGGAGAGCATCAAAGCAAATGAAAGGAGACTCCAATAAATACCAGAGAAACATGAGACGACTGATGTAGATGAATAAATAGCTATGCTTTAAACAAATATGGGAACCAAAAGCCCCCACAATGATAACCACAGCTATAAGATATAGATTAAAGGGGTATGTTCACAATAATAAAGATTATTATTATATACAAGACTTATTATAAAAACCAGAAGGGTCAATAAGATTAGACAACAAGAAAAGATGTCCAACTAAACTACTGAAAGAGCACTTACTATGAATCTGTAAAATGATCCTTGGGGGTCACCAAAGGACAGTAAGATAAGAAATTCAGATTACTTACAGAATATAATATCTGAAATATAAGACCAAAAAGAAATGAGAGATTAGAGCAAAGGTACAACAAGATTAGAGAAAATATAAAACCAAAAGTTCAATATAATCAAAGAGAAAGGTAAGGTCAAAGGCATATAGACTAAGCTGCAAATCATATATAGATTGTTTGCTTTAATTGTTTCATGATAAATTTTGAAGTTAGTACTAGCAAATGACAAATGTACACTAACTTTGCTATTAATTCAGAGACATACATAAAGTAATCATCATAATTTTACACTTACACAATCTAAATTATATATTACTTGATCCTTTTTAACTTATTCCTAAGGTATAATAGTATATCTAAATATTAAAATTCATTATTGCATTCATAATTATACTCTAGAATCAGTTGGCTAAATCCATGTTTTGTTCGTGAAAACAAAATTTCAAAGTGCCATTCATTTTAACTCTATATCAATCATATATATATAAATAAATGAATCATTGCAAATTTTTGGATTAAAGTCTCTAAATTGTAAACTAATAGTCATTATTCCTATGTATGTATTACCCCAACCAAATATCACAATTCAAATACAATTTGTAATCATATTTGGAAACGTTGACTATTTAAAACATTGATTAGTAAAAGTTTTTGGCATTGATATATATATATATATATATATATATATGTATATATATGACCAAATCAAATCATTGAGTGTTCTTCACTATCATTTTACTTTTTATTAGCAAGTAGCAATACTTTTTAACTATGAGACTTAAAGATTTTAATCTCTTTAACTACATTTATTGAAGAGAGCTTGGTGCCTACTTCGAATCCCAATTCTCAAGGAAGAAAAAAAAAATCACATGCAAAGCGGCAAGTTCAGACGACAGCGTTGCAACCTTTTTCCATAGATACTAATTTTCCCACTTTATCTTCCAACTGAAACGAGTTAAACCCTTCCAAAAATCCCTGACAAAACCAGCAATGCCCTGTACCTTCAACCATGGCCTTCTCTGCTAAAACTCCACGAACCCTTATCAACGCAGACCACCCAAACGCTCTTAACACCAACAACCACAGCCCCAAATCCATCTATTTCTCAAATCAACGCAAAGCCCACCAAATTTCCTCAACAAAGCCCCACCAAGAACTCTCAGTCCTTAACACCAATTCCTTGAACACCCACAACCCAAATTCCCATCTCCACCTTCTTTGCCTCAATGGCCACCTCCAACAAGCTCTAAACTACCTACACTCAATGCAAGAATTGCAAATTCCATTAGATGAAGACGCGGCTATTGCTATGGTCAGACTTTGTGAGTGGAAGAGAGCTTTTGAAGAAGGGTCTAAAGTTTACTGTTTTATATCAAATTCGGGTAACCCTTTGAGTCTTAGGCTTGGAAATGCTTTGTTGAGTATGTTTGTGAGATTTAGGAACTTGGGTGATGCTTGGTATGTGTTTGGTAAAATGCAAGAAAGAGATGTCTTTTCTTGGAATGTTTTGATTGGTGGGTATGCGAAAAAGGGGTTTTTCGATGAAGCTTTGTGTTTGTATCATAGGATGTTGTGGGTTGGTTTTAAGCCTGATGTTTATACTTTCCCTTGTGTTTTGAGAACTTGTGGTGCTGTTCCAAATTTGAAAAGAGGTAAAGAGGTCCATGTCCATGTTATTAGGTTTGGGTTCGAGGCAGATGTTGATGTGGTTAATGCTTTGGTGACTATGTATGTGAAGTGTGGGGATTTGGTGAGAGCGAGGTTATTGTTTGATAAAATGACTAGGAGAGATAGGATATCGTGGAATGCGATCATTTCAGGTTATTTTGAGAATGGAGAGTGTTTGGAAGGGATAAGGTTGTTTTTTATGATGCGTGAGCATTGTGTTGATCCAGATTTGATGACTATGACGAGTGTGGTCTCTGCATGTGAGAGTCTTGGTGATGATAGATTAGGGAGGGAAATCCATGGATATGTGACTGTAACAGGGATGTCGGATGATGTTTCTGTGTGTAATTCTTTGATTCAAATGTACTCAAGTCTTGGACGTTGGGAAGCAGCAGAAAAAGTTTTTGATAGGATGGAATGGAGGGATGTAGTGTCGTGGACAGCAATGATCTCAGGTTATGAGAATAATGTACTGCCTGATAAAGCTGTGGATACTTACAGAACAATGGAGGTGCAAGGTTTCATTCCTGATGAGATCACTTTAGCCAGTGTTCTGTCTGCTTGTGCCTGTTTACGTAAGCTAGATATGGGAATTAAGCTTCATGAACTTGCTAAAAGGGCAGGGCTTATATCTTACATCATTGTTGCTAACACCTTAATTGATATGTATTCCAAGTGTAAATGTATTGACAAGGCTCTAGAAGTGTTCCACAACATTCCTGACAAGGATGTCATTTCTTGGACTGCTATCATTTTGGGGCTTCGGCTTAACAACCGGTGCTTTGAAGCATTGATTTTCTTTCGACAAATGAAACTGAGTTTAAAGCCAAATTCTGTCACTTTAGTGACTGTTCTATCTGCATGTGCTAGAATAGGAGCATTGATGTGTGGGAAAGAGATTCATGCATATGCATTGAGGACTGGGATGGGGCTTGAGGGTTTCCTACCCAATGCACTTCTGGACATGTATGTAAGGTGTGGAAGGATGGGACCAGCGAGGAACCAATTTAACTCACAGAAAAAAGATGTTGCAGCATGGAATATTCTGATGACAGGATATGCGCAACGGGGACAAGGTACACTGGCTGTGGAGTTTTTCAATAAAATGATTGAGTCTAATGTCAATCCAGATGAGATTACATTTATTCCACTCTTATGTGCTTGCAGTAAATCAGGAATGGTTACTGAAGGTTTGATGTTTTTTAATAGCATGGAACCGGAATATGGTGTCACCCCAAATTTGAAGCATTATGCGTGTGTGGTTGATTTGCTTGGCCGTGCTGGACAGTTGCAGAAGGCTTATGAGTTTATAATGGAAATGCCTATAAAGCCAGATCCAGCTATATGGGGAGCCTTGCTAAATGCATGTAAAATCCATCGGCAGGTTGGCCTTGGTGAATTTGCAGCCCAGCGTATTTTTGAAAGTGATACAAGAAGTGTTGGGTATTATGTTTTGTTATGCAATCTCTATGCTGACAATGGTAAATGGGATGAAGTGGCAAAAGTTAGAAAGATGATGAAAGATAATGGGCTAACCATTGATCCTGGATGCAGTTGGGTGGAAGTTAAGGGTAAAATTCATGCTTTCCTCAGCGGTGATGATTTTCATCCTCAAATAAATGAAATAAATGCAGTATTAGAAGGGATTTATGAGAAAATGAAGGTAGCCGGCCTTGATGTTCCAAAAGGTGACTCCACGGATGATGTTGAAATTTCAAAAGCTGAGATTTTCTGTGGCCACAGTGAGAGACTGGCTGTTGCATTTGGTCTCATTAATACTGTCCCTGGAATGCCAATATGGGTAACAAAGAATCTCTACATGTGCCAAAGCTGTCACAGTACCATTAAATTCATCTCCAAGATTGTACGCAGGGAGATTACTGTTAGGGATACTGAACAATTCCACCATTTCAAGGATGGCACCTGTTCTTGTGGTGATGTGGGAACATTAGGGAAAACTTGACAATTAAGATCTCTGAAAGAAATTTGACAGTTATTAATTCCCATGTAGAATGTAGATGCGTGAAAGGCAGCCTAAATGTTGCAGTGGAAAATGTATTATTGGGCTATGAATCCTGGATCAGCCTATTAAAATTAAAATGTATTACATACCACAGAAAGACAAAGAAGTTTGGAAGAGTGTTGTAGACTGCTTTTAAATATTGATGCTCCATTGGCATGAAGAGTGAAAAAGCTTCCTCTCTGATCTCTTCGGCAGTGTACATTTACACGGGAGAAATGACATTGGGGGTTGATGCATGGTGCTCATAGAAACTCAGTAGACTCCTTTGGCAGTAAAATGTAACTTCCTGTAGTTATGGTAAGGTGTAGTCTGCTTTCCTCTGTTTGTATTGTAATGTTTAAGGTGTTGTCTGCTTTCCTCTGTTTGTATTGTAATGTTTTTGCTGTAAAGTCAACTACAAGAAAAGTTACCTGAAAATTGAGGGTGTTGTACAAAACCAAAATTCACAATAATATCATTATGCTATACGTCTATTTTGCTGATGATTTTAGGTCTCCTTTTTGTTTGAATATTGAAGATACACAGACTTCCCTCAGGGCTAATGTAGTTTTTACATTCTAACAAAGCTTCCATATAATCATCATGGACGGATTGTTGAATCATCTATTTGCTGACTTGTACCAACTTTTTTTTATTTAAATATTAGATTGATTGAAGAATTATTATTTCCCATGCAGTTTCAATGCTACTTGCATGCGATTGATATGGCAATGTGTTCTTAAAGTCGAAAGGACCATGTTTCTTGTTCCTTGTCTAGCCGAAAATTTATATCTGCATTTTTCCAAAGCTAGAGGTTTCTAGGAGAGAACAAATGTGTCAAACCTACTAATCAAATGCTACTTGTTTTGAGCAACTGCATAGATAGCATATGCATGCATGATGTGCTTTTGGGAAGTTCCAGGAGAGATCTCAAATTGGAAGCTATTTTGGGAGTGGGAGAGAAGAACTTTTTGAGTACAAATTATGGCATTAATAAGAACCACGATTATTCTGTTGTGAACAATTTAACAATTAGAAGATTAACTGGAAACTATGGAAAATAAAAGGTCTGGTCTGGATTCAGATTAACAACAAAAATACCACACTCATTCTGTTTATTAGATCTAGGAGCTATTGGCACTCACTAGAGAACAAACTAAAACAACATATCTATAAAACCCAAATCACTTAGAGAACCCAAAAAGAAAAAAAAAACCACAGATACAATATACAGATATTGACCCAACTGAATAGGATCTATATAAACAACAAGCTGTTATTTCACAACTGGACGACCTGTACAGACATCAAAAGCTGAAAAGACCTAAATTCACTCAATTATTCAACTTAAAAGATACTTTTAGCAATCTTAAAAAATAATAAATAAATCACAGCAATGTTGAAGATAAATAAACAAGATATAATCCAAAGAGATAGGCCTCAGTGGAATAAATCTTCATATTTTCACAGCCTTCTTTATTGTTCTGATGGATGACTTGAGGAAGTTGTTTCCAGCAGCATAGTCTTCTTCATCATCACTAGTTACTATTGGCTTCTTCCTCATGCACTCCACTCCTTTTTTCATACCAAAAATCAAAGATGGAGAAGATGGGATTCGCCGGAAGGCCCTGGCACTCTCAGACCTCGTAATAATTCTCTCCTTTCCGTTCTTCTCAATTCTTTGCTTTCTGCTTCCAAGACGACCTTCACTAATATGAGCTACTTCACAAGCGTTGCTACTTCTCCTTGGTGTTTTACTGCCTTCTATCTCAACAATCTTTTCTTTCTTCTCCCCAACATCCTTCTCTCCAACACCCTGCTGCTTCTCATGAATTTGTGTCATCACCTCTTTCTCTTTCTGTGGATACTTCAAATCCAGCTTTTCTATTATTTCATCAATTCCAGTCACTTCTTCTGCATCTGCATTTTGAGGGTCCAATTCGTCTTGAGTGTTCTCTAACAGCATTTGCAGCCACCTCTCAACATTCCCTTTCCCACGCTGCCTCCTGCTCTCTTCATCATCTGCTCTCTCCGTCTCTTCAGCAATAGGGATTTGAATTTCTTGTCTCTCCTCTTCTATTTCAAGTCTCTGAAACTTCTGCACAATTGATTTCTCACCTTCTAAAGCAGCTATGGCTTTGTCATGCTCCTCACGCTTTCCTCTGGCAGCATTTCTTGCTGTAATTGCAAGTTCCTCTTCAATTTCTTCATGCTTTTGATCTTCATTTGAAGATAAACCAGCTACAGATGCTTTATGTTCCTCCTCCAGAAACAGTCTCAGCTCCTTGTGTGAAGGTGTCCTTGGCCTGATTCCTGGTAGATAAAGAACAGTTTTGCTATCTTGTCCTTCTAAGAAAGTATCATCCATCCTTGATCTCTTCCTTGCGTGTTCCCATTCAGGCCTTATCTGCTTCTCAAGCTCATCTCGTTGTTTAAATTTCTTGTGAAGTTCCTTCTCTGAGGCGTCACATATTGCCTTTTGTGCTTCAAGTCTTGCCATGAGTGCATTTGCTGCAGCCTGGTTTAGTCTCACCTGTTCCTTGTAAACTACACTCCTACATGAAACAGCAGAAAACGAGAATATTTTGAATCTATAAAGTGAAGTCATAAATATTGTTACATTAACAGTATGTCTTTGACAATCTTACTGGTGCATAGCATCCCGGATCATCTTTTCTAGCATAGTCCTGTATGAAGATTGTGCCTCTGCTAGCCGTCTGCACTTTTCTGCCCTTCTCCTACGCTTTATCAGCTCCACTTCCAAGTCTTGAATAGCAAGCTTTTCTTCATCATTTTTTCTTCTCATTTCATTCACTTCTTCATCCAACTTCCGGATTTCTGACTGCATCTTTTGTGTTTCTTCCCTTTGTTTCAGCGAATCTCTGGCCATAACAATGGCCTGATATGGATTTGTAATAAAATCTGGATTTTCATTTTCTTTCAAAACGCTAGATTTCTTTTTCCTTGCGGCTGAAATATTAAAAAAAAAAAAGAACTTATTATGAGATCAAATGATTGAGATGAATGCACAAGTAGACTAGATACCATTTTCTCTTTGTACTAACCAATGATAGGAGACTGTGGCCTTATCTGCCTATTGTAATCCAGTGATTTCAAAGCTGATGAAGTATCATATAGTTCCCTACGAGTCACAACAACAGCAGCTGGAGCAAGGCCAAATTGCTCTTTTGACTGCATAAAATGCTGTGGAAAAGAATGTGACTCCACTGTTTGTGAAGAATTTATTTCTTCATTTTCACCTTCTGCAAACAAGAAGGAAAATGCCCTGTGCCTGCAATTTTTGTAAATTTTATATTTATCATTACGCAATCAGTTTCTGGTCATAAAATGAAATGAAATATAGAAATTTAGAAAAATCCTAAACCTGAAATCAGACTTTCGAGAAGCAAAAATCGATAAGAACTGGTTCACAGAAATTCCCAGCTGAAAATCCCACCATGGAACTTGAAATTCTAGCTTGTTATGCTTTTTCTTGCATACTTGCCACTGTAATATCCTCAGGTTACTAGCAACAGTTAATCCACCCCCTACAAATTATAAAGCAGCATCGTCATTAAGCAAAAAGAAAACATAACCTAAGAAAAAACAAACAATAGAGAAGCTGGTCATTTAGTAATGTACTTGAGCAAGGAAACCAGTGATCAATATCCCAAGAAAGAGGTGAAGCTGAATCTGCATGGTAGTACAGCACATTGCCATATGGATCGACACGAATTACTTCTGGATCAAAGCCGGCGTTCCTGAATTCAAAGGAAGTGACAGATATCAGGGAAAAAAATCCCATTATTTTCCATCTCTTAACACATTCGTTCTTGTAAGGGTCTTTAAGAGTAAAATTCAAGTAAATTACCCTAAATGACTGAGCTGTTTCCACAAGAGATTGATGAAAATTTTTGGCTTGGCTGTTGGTCTTGCCTTTGGATCAATAGTAGGGAACATTTGGTCCAGCTCCTTTGCTCTCAAACTCTGCAAAAAAAACAAATTAGTTATTAAATCTCCAAAGCCTTAATTTCTTACCCATTTTGCTCCCTCTTTTAAGAACCCAAACATAAGAAAAAATCAAAGAAAAATGGTAAAAAAGAATTTACCTCGTTTTGCTGCAAAGCATAAGGCATGAAGGTGAAAGGAGGGCCATGATTGTAGGGACAAAGACTAGGGTCGCGGCAGATTTTCGCGTAGGCTCTCGGGTACCCGAGACCTTCATCAATAAGCATTTCCTCGTCGGTGAAGGTGTAATCGACGGCCATTTTTTTCAGTGAGATTTTTGTTCGTTTTCCTGAAGATTGAAGAACCAAGGAGAAATGCTCTGTTTTTGGTTTGAGAATAAGGGAAAAGCTAACGGTCGCATTTCCCTGTATTCCTAATATTTTAAAGGTGGAGTTGGTGGATTTAAATTTTAGAAGTGCCACGTAAGCAAAATTCGGTGGGGAGTGTAACGGCTAGATTAGTAGATAAGCTGGTCTGGTCTGGTCCGGTCCCATGCTAATTTATTACGTTTTTTGCTATGAAAGTATAGTCCACTTTGCTGTTATTAGATTTTCTTTACGTTATTAAATGACAGAAATGCCCTTCATCTTTTCTTTGTTATAAATAGGGTTCGGATGTCATATTTTTACTATGCTTGAGGACATTTTTCTTTGGGGTATTTAATATTTTCATAGCTTTTAATTTCCAAACTTTTTCCCCCAAAAACACATTTGAAAACAGCAGGCACAATGTTTTAAAATTTTTGTAATTTTATTTTAGATCAAATAAACTCTTATATTTAACAGTTTATTAACTGTTATTAAACAAAATATAACTTATCATTTTATATTCACGTAACACTGACATAAAGAGTGAAAATTTTATATAACCATGATATCATGTCATATCAACATATGTTATGGCATGTAAATACACCATATGATATAAAAATAATAAATGACATTTTGATTAATAATAATTAATCAACTATTAATCATAAATAATTTATTTGATTTAAAATATAAATATAAAACTTAATTATTTAAATATGATGACTTTATTCTTTGCATTTACAACTGTTTACAATATTATGCAAATAGCATTATATGCTTTTGATTCCTTTATAATGGCAGCTTTTGTTATCAGAAGCTATAATGGCTGCTTGTAAATTTTGGAATGGTAACTTGAAAATCCATATATAGTTTGAAATTTGAGAATGGTTGATGTAAATGAAATGTTGAACACTTGAACCTTTTAGGTGTATGTAAAAGTTACTACCCTGATCAGAAGATTTAAACAGTGATCTTTCAAATTTATAGCAAGAGCCATTTCTTATCTAATTCTCTCCATGTTGTTAATTTTTGCATCACTCCACCATGAAGGCAACAAAATTAAAGAAAAAAACTGTTTAAAATTTGCATAATATTGATCATTACTCCACCTACTTAGGATTATTGCTCTATACCCATTATCATTTTTAATTTGTCTCAATTTGGTGGACTGCCATATAAGTTAAAGAAAATATAATTATGAATCTTTTAAGTTGCTCTTTGTTTTTGTTCAAAAAAGAGTGAAACCTAGAACAAGCATAATGTTTCTCCCATTATTTTTGAATTCTACCTTTACAGTATCTTTGGTTCACCTAATGAAATTAAAAAGGATGAAATAATTGTTTTTGTTAAAATAAAAAAGACAAAAGAATAAAATGTAGTAATTATTATAAGATTTATGATTTATTGGAATGGAGTATGTTTGATTAGTTCAAAATTTATGATTGGAATAAATGTAAGAGACTAATTTACCCTTTTATTTACTTAATCATAATTAAGTAATTAAATTTTTTAATATTCTTCGAGCTATCCGTGACCATTTTTTTCCAAAAATTATCTTCCTAGGTTAAAGTAAAATTGAGATTTTTTTTTAAACATATAAAAATATAATAATCAATTGAACAATGTTTTTTTATTCCTAGGATCAAAGAATAGCCATCCAGTGGTTAAAATGAACAATGACTATTCTACCCAAACCTGAAATAACTTCTTTGATCCAAATAGTCATTTTTCATCTAACAATAGAGTAGCCTTACATTTGAAATTAAATTAGAATAAAATTAAAATAAAATAATTATGTCATAATAATTTAAAAAGTCTTTAAATTGTTTTAAAAAATTCAAATAAGTCTTAATTCTTTTGTTATATTTAATCAAGATTTCATATTTTTATTTTAAGCTAAATAAATTCTTATAATTAATTATTGATTTAGTCAAAATGTCATTTGTCTTTATATACCACGTGATATTAACGTAATATATTGAAATGTTATAATAAATAATGATGTGATATATTGATGTGGTGTGACGATATCTCATTGTGATATTTTTTACATTTCATATTAATATCACATCAACGCAACGTGAATATAAAATGATATATGATATTTTGATTAATTTTAATTAATTATAAAAATTTATTTAATTTTAAATAAAAATATAAAAACTTAATTGAATGTAATAGAAAAATAAAAATTTATTTAATAATTAAAAAAATTCAAACATTATGCTTATAATCATTCTAATCAATAAAAACATGCTGTACTTTAAATCATCAATCCTTTAGTTCAAATCAGTAAATTCCTGTAATTATGCTTTGCTTAGATTCTCGTATCAAATCAATGTAAAGGAGAGACAAGTGGGGCGTTGTTTGACCGCATTAGGGCTTTACTTAAGGGATGTGATAGACCCTTTTGTTTGTTCAATTTAAATGAAAGTGGCAATGATTTGGTTCATCATTAACGTTTGAACAAAAATGAAACAAACAGAAAAGGCAGATGAAAAGCCCCTTTTTCAGCACAAGTACACCACGGAAAATGCCATTTGATTTCCAATGGGCCCATGGTTTAACACTATTGGACTTATTACATTTGGTGGGCTAGGATTATTTGGCTCTTGGGGGCAGGACCCATATTCTGAAGGACTCAAGTTTGGAAAATGAGAAAAAACAATCTACTAATTAAAGAACAGAAGAAAACTGTTTCAATTTTCTTTCTCAGCAACTAAAAGGAGTTGTGGTAGGAGTTGACATGGGAATACAAGGCATGAAAAGAAATAAACATATTGTATGAATTAAATCCACTTAATTTTATTGTTGTGAGGATAATTTGTTTCACTATTATAAATGCTGCAATGGCTCTAACTCATAGATTGGTTTTGGGGACTTGAATTTGTTAATGAATATATAGCAAAAGCTATAGTCATTTTCTAAAACATGTAACAATGACGTTGTGGAGCATTCTCTTGCCAGGAAACACAAACATCTAGTCCTAGTTCCGGGTTTACCAAGCTACGAGCATCTACATTGACATGGCTTTCTACGAATTTTCCTTAAGCTTTGCAGTAATCTTTTTAGAAATTTGTATCCGCAAACCAACTTAGGATTATAGAATATATATATATATAAAACTTAAGGGGCTGCTAGGGGATTGAGCCTGCAGCTGCTAAAGCCGAAACGTCCGTCCATTAGAAAGGACGGGAGAAGGATAGCCAAAGCCCAGCTTAACAAGTATCTGAAGAGCCAAGTTTGATCCATATTCTTATCCAACTTTTCAATTCCCTCAAAAGCTAGATTCGTTCAACGACCCCACAATAAATATAATTCTACAATCTCAGGTTTTCTCTGACTTGCACCTTCCACCACATTTCCTTTCCAATTTCTTGCTATTGGGAAACAAAATAAACCTTTGTCAGCATCAGAACTTGCCAAATCATCCAACAGTTACAAAATCCTAAGCCAAACGAAAAAAAAAAGATGTTGCTTTACTATTTCTATGGATATCAAATTGACATGAAGAGTAAAACTGCATAATATTATAGAAAATTTTGAAATTTATTATTGATTGAAAGCATATACTTGTCTGGTCCATGAGGATATCTTGTTCCCTAGTTGAATGCACAAGTTGGTACATATAATCTGGACCAAACTTTTGTCATATACAAAATGCATGATTACGGTGGAATGATAGTTTAGTTTTTCTTTATTGTGTTTTTGATTGTTTTAACAGCATAGACATTTGGGGGAAATCCATTTATGGTATGTAAGATGAGGTATCATTATGGTGAAATATTTATTAGTAAAGGTCTGACTTTGTGTGTGTGTATATATATATATATGGATTAGTAGAAGAGCATATATTTGATCCAAACAAAGTCTATTATTTGAATTTGGTTATTGCATGTAATTCATTTGGTTACCTAAATCTGAAAAATATTTATTTTTTTGTATATAGTTTGTCGCTTGCTGATCGTCTTCAAATAACATGTGATGACTGTTAAGCATCAACAATAAAAAAGAAAAGCGAGGTCACTGTAAAGGACCTCTATTGACTGGTTTAACAATTTTCATTAGCTTTCTTCATTCATTTTCATGGTATATACAAAAACCTTGACAGAGGATGGAATTACACAAATTACACTTGTTCATATAGAGATTACAAGTGTTAACTATGAAACGTTAAAGAGCATGCAAAATTACACGTAATATGCCACTCCATCCATGCAGACACATCTCCAAAATCAACCTGAAAGTCAACATGACGTGTGTGATTCATCTTCAAAACATCTTGCAAGCATTATCAACAACACTTCTCCTTAATGCTTGTAGATAGGACCATCAATTTATCTCTGTTAAGCTCAAACTTCGGCTTGCATAAAGGCTTTGTCATCATATTTGCAATTTGATTTTTTATGCTACAATATTGAATCAGAATCTCACCTCGTTTCTCTACATCTCTTAGTGCGTGCTACTTCACATTTATATGCTTAATTTTGTTGTGAAATACCTGGTTTTTTGCCATGGAGATAGCAGACTTGTTATCTACAGATAATTTAGTTGCATTCTTGGGTGACATACCAAGATCAAACGAGACTTTCCTCCACCATATGGCTTGGTTTGTTGTAGAAGCTGTTGCAACATACTCAACTTTTGCTGTGGATTGAGCCACAATCTTCTGTTTATGTGAATTCATGAAAAGGTGCCATTTCCAAAGGTAAGCACATACTTGATGTACTTTTTCCATCATCAGAACCACCACCCTAATCACTATTAGAAAATGCAGTGAGTTCAATGCGATTTCCATGAAAAAAATAAATGCCATGAGTTAAAGTGCCCTTCAAATACCTGAGAACCCTTTTAGCGGTTGTAAAATGACTCTCACTATGTTGCTGCATAAATCATGAGAGACAACTAACTGCAAACATAATTTTAGGGCGTGTGGTACATATATAGAGGAGACTTCCTATGAGGCTTCTATATTGACTTGGATTTTCAAGATTATCTCTAGCATTCACAAATTGTATTTCATTGGCAATGAGAGGAGTTGCAACAACTTTGCAATCTTTCATTTTAAACTTCTTGAGCACATCAAGAATATACTATTGCTGAGAAAAATGAATACTAATGCTAGTTTGAAGTACTTCCAATCATAGGAAGAAGTTCATCACTCCTAAACCTGACATTTTGAACTCTCTTTGCATTTGAGCTTTAAAATCATTAACACTGTATGCACTACCTTCTATTATCAGTAAATCATCTACATAGAGTGAGACAATTAAAGGTGCATCATTGCTTTTCTTCAAAGTATGCAATGTAGCCTTGTTGACACTTTTGCAAAATTCTTGATCATTCAAGTAGGTATCAATCCTACTATACCAAGCATGTTGTGCTTGTTTTAAGCCATATAGTGCCTTGTGGAGCTTATAAACCTTATCTCTTCCAAATTCAATCTCAAATCCCATCGGTTGTTCCACATAGATTTCTTTTGCAAGTCTACCGTTTAAAAAAGTATACTTCATATCCAAATGATAAATTCTCCAATTTTTAGCTACTAAAAGAGCAATAAACAACCTGATTGTCTCGAGCCTTGCAACAGGAGCAAAAGTTTCTTGATAATCGACACTTGCTAACTGTGCATATACCTTGGCTACTAATCTCGCATTGCATCTGTTCAATGAGCCATTTTCATTTAGTTTTCTTTTAAAAATCCGCTTCACACCAATCACTTGGCGACGTCGAGTTCTATCTACCAAGGACCAAGTGTTATTCTGCTCAGTCATATTAATTTCTTCTTTCATGGCAGCATTCCATTTAGCATGTTTCAAAGCGTTATCAAATGAGGCAAGTTCCAACAAGGCAACATGACATTTGTCATAAATATCTTGAATGGAACGTGTCTTTTTTATCGAAGCTTCATCTACGGTTTGATCTACATCAAGCTCATCATCATCAATATTTAAGCTTTCAATGCTATACACTGGAGGTGTAGTGCTCATTATCTGTTGCTGTTCCCAATTCCACTTATCATTCTCAGCAAATGCCACATTTCTACTAATAACAACTGTCACGACCCGGAACTCCCATCGAGCCCGTGACAACCGCCGCGAAGCCTCTACAGACATTCTTCCCCCGAATTCCTTTTGTGACCTCGCAAGGCTTTCGTACCAGTTTTTCCATTTCTCTCTCTTTTTTTTCTTTTTTTTTTGAAAATAAAATAAAATAAAAATATTAATTAAAATAATCTATTTTAATGTAAAACAATATATATATATATATATATATTT
>NC_030855.1:13871821-13875364 GCF_000208745.1 Theobroma cacao
TTTTAATAGGCTTAATAAAATATTATTATTTTATTTACCTTTTGAATATTTTATTATTTTATTTTTTTCTAGCCATCTTTTTGACTTTCTTTTTCTACCACTCAATCCTCTTCACTTATCCATGTCTTCCATGAAATTTCTAGACTTTTCCAAAGTTTTGGTGGGGTAAATTTTTAAAAATTACACTTTTACCCTCGTAAAGTGAAAAATTAAAGTTTTGCCTCAAAAACTGAAAAATTGCCCAATAGACATATTTTTCATCCCTTATACTCATACCATTCTCCAATTTGTCAAATGTGATCTAAATTCTCTCAAAATCTCAAATTTTGTCTACGGGTGGAAAAATTACGATTTTGCCCCTAGATAGTGAAAATTTCAATTTGACTCCGAATTGATCCTCGAACTCCGAATTACCATTTTGAGTCATCCCTGAACTGTGAAACTCTTAATTTCACCTTAAAATTCCTATTTGAACTAGTTCGAGGCTTAATCGACTCAATAGTACCATTAAGGGCAATATCATCATTTAACGATTTCTCGAACTTCCTAAATATACAAACATTCTATCGAGCATGTAAATGACGTTATAATTATTTTACAAAGCAGGGTTTGACAATAACTTTACCTGAGTCAAGCTAATAAATTCTATAAGCTTTTGACTATTGACTATACCAAATATGCCTTTTAGTGACTTTGATTACAATTACCTTTTTGCTTTTCTGGTATGTGTTGGTAACAAATGCAACCAAATACTTTTAAATTATTCACAAAAAGTTTTCTCCCAAACTAACGCTCATATGGAGTTAAGTTTTTCATGGCTCGTAAGGGAAGAATGTTTTGCAAATAAACTACTATGCTTGCTGCCTCAGCCCAAAAACTTTTGGGTAAATATTTTTCTATCAAAAGGCATCTTGCCATCTCAATTATCGACCTATTTTTGCACTCACTAACTCCATTATGTTGTGGACAATATGAAGCAGTGAGTTAGTGGTGTATTTTTTTTTTTCCAAAAAATGAGTGAACTCCAGTGATGTAAACTCTCCACCATTATCAGACTTAAGAGCTTGAATTTTTCTCCCTATTTCAATCTCCACTTTCACTTTGAAACTCAAAAAATGATTAAAGGTTTTTGATTTCAACTTCATGAAATAAATACAACACATCCTCGTTAGATCATCAATGAAAATCAGAAAAAATTAACTCCCATTTAAAAAGGCTTCACTCAATGGACCTCCCACATTCGTATGAACCAATTCAAGTTTCTTTGCAACTCTGCTTGAACTCACAGAAAGGTAGGGCTTCCTTGTTATTTTACCAAATTGACAAGTCCCACATACTTGAATAATGTTAGCTATTGAAGGCAAATTCTCCAATAGGCCTATTGAATTGCCTTTTAACAAAGATGCAATATTGCAGTGGCCCAATCATATGTTCCACAAAGAAGTCATATTTGAATCAATCTCAAACACTTGCATGCATGTATTATTTCAATTTATAGGAAAGCAATTTTGTTCCATAGGTGTATTCATCATGTAAGTACCATTAAGAGCATAAATGGTGCATGATAAGTCTTTAAACAACATATCATAATTCTGCTTATCTAATCACCCTACACTTAAAAGATTTTGTGTAATTTCAAGAACAAAAAGAACTTCAAACTCATACCTATCACCACTGGTAGTTTGTATCACTACTAACCTTTTCCCTTTCCCTTGTAAATAAATGTAATTTTCAATCTCTACTCTGATCGGTAATGCTTATTAAACTCAACAAACAGCTTATTATTAGGTGTCATATGATTAGAAGCCCCACTATCAAGCAACCATAACTTTACATCAACTATTTTCACCTTCCCTGAGTGAGCCATTGTGATACCCAGTACCCTCGTATTGTGAAACCTCGACCTCCATAGACCCGTAACTAGAAGTAGACGCGATAACACGAACCAAAAGTAATTTCGTCATTTCTCATGGTGAGCCCCTAGAAGTAGTTTTCTAATGTTATTAAGGTCTAAGTAGGCCTAAGGAATACATGAATGATGATAAAATAAATGAAGAAGATAGAAACACTGATAATTCCATCGTAGAGGCAAAATGGTCATTTTGCATCTCGAGTCTAAATATTTATGTTTTCGTGAACCTAAGTATTTTTAGACTATTATGGACTTTGTTTAAGTGTTAAAAGAGTAAAAGTGTTGTACAAAGGATGGGAGGAAGATAAAGCCACCATGTTAAGGGCATTTTGGTAAGTTTAGTGAAGATTTGGATTAACTTAAAGCATAAATTTCTAGGCTCCAGCAGCTTCTCCTGCTTTATCCCAGCCTTTTTCTTCATTTCACGTTTTCTTCATTCTCTATGGGAGGAAAACCTTGAATCCTGCATACATCTCTCATAAAAAGTCCAAGTTTCATGCTTTTGCCCACTCTTTCCTAAGGTTTTTCATGCTCTTCCACTTTTACGCCTTAATAGCCTTCAAAAGTCTTTCTTTAGTACATTCACTCACTAGCTAGACGTGTAGAAAGAGAGAGAGTGTGATTTCCCTTATTAGCTTGAAGAATTTTGAAAGAGAATTCAACTACAAGAACCACCAAGGTGAGTATGAGTTAGGATTAATATCTTTAGTTGTTGATAATGTCTAGTAATTAGATTTGTGAATGTTTTATTGTTGAGGTTGTTTATTCAACTTTAGTGTGATTAAAGTAGTACAAATAATAGTGATTTAATAGTAGTTGGAAGCTAGTTACGGATGACTGGTAGAACTTGATTTAAGAAATAGCTTTTGGAATGGTATTAATGCCAAGTTGGGTTGATGGTGATGTCGTTGCATGTGATAGGTTCCAACGAAACCCCACACTTCCATTCGGAACATTAGTCAAAGTTAGAGCGCACCAAAACATCAACAAAGACTGGTGAGTGAACTTGCATTAAAAAGGTTTTGGGATATACATATGTATGTCTGATTGAATCCCCTAAAGCATTTATTGGTTCTTTTTTCCAAAACTCGCACGGGAACAGGCTCTTATGAAATGTTTTTATGTTATGAAATGGATAGTGTGATGAAGCCATATGTTTCTGTATAATGTTGATATATATATATATATATATATACACTATGTCATAAATGGTACCATTGTGTGATAAATGCAACCATGCATGTGCGGAGAGAGTGTGCACCTGCCGGTGATGACGGTGGTGAGGGAGATGGATGGTGATATTGCCCGTGTCCACGATGTGGGGGGATGCACATGATGACATTAACTGTGCACGATGTGAGGGGATGCATGCGATGACTCCGACTATGTGCACGATATACATTAAAGACTGGTGAGTGAACTTGCATTAAATAGGTTTTGGGATATACACATGTATGTTTGATTGAATCCCCTAAAGCGTTTTATTGGTTCTTTTTTCAAAACTCGCACGGGGAACAAGCCCTTATGAAATGTTTTTATGTTATGAAATCGATAGTGTGATGAATCCATATGTTTCTGTATAATGTTGATATATATATATATATATATATATATATATATATATATATATA
>NC_030855.1:13875814-13958737 GCF_000208745.1 Theobroma cacao
CTTTATTTAGGTGCCCTGCTTCTTGCTATAGTGAGAAACATTCTGTTTACCGCTTGAATCTCACTACAGTGAGAATGAATACTTGCTGCAGCGAGAAACTTTCTGTCTGGCATGCTACCTTGTTGGTTTATGCCATATTTTCCACTTCTTTAACATTATAGTTGATCATTGATTTTCAATGTCAAGAGATTAATTAATTTATTTTGAGATGAGGGGTTCTAACGCAAAACCCTCATGCAGTTGAGTGAAACCCTTGTTCCGTAGATGATTTGTGCTCGAAGTTCATTGCAGCGGAAAGGCATTCTCGCTGCAGCGTAATTTGTCTATTATGTTACCTTGTTCGGATGATTGCTAAGAATATCCTCTCTTTCCAATTTCATGTTGAATATGGTTCTTTCATCATTAAATGATTTAATAACTAAGGGTTTAATGAGGGGTTTTAATAAGAACAAGACTAAATTACATTGTTTTTTAAAATAAATGCATCATGATTTTTTTAAACTTTCCTTATCGTTTGCTTGTTCTCTTCTTATGTTCACTCACTGAGTTTTGTACTCACTTCTTTGAAATTCATGTTTTCATATCAGGAGGCAGTTGAGACATAGATTGAGGTGCTCACGCACATCTATCTTTTGGTAGGTATCAATGGCATTTAGTAGCTGCACCTTCACTATGGTCACTCCGCTAGAAGTCTAAAGTTCTTTTCGTTGAACATACGTACCCTGATGTAAATTGTTAAGATATATATATATCTTAAGCAATAGATGTTTATGTTGATTAATGTTGCCACTATAAGATTGCACAGATGACATTTGTTTGAATCATATAAATGTGAATATATGGTTTCGATAGAAAAGTATTGAATACTCGTTGATAAAAATTATGAAATACTGTTGTAAGAACGAATGATGAAACCGATGAATAGAGTTACATAGATAGGCTTGCTTGGGCTTAATGGGCTATGGTTATTAGTCTATGCACCGATCATGGCCCGAAATTTAGGCTGTGACAGCCATAAACAAGTGTTTTTCAGCTAACTTGGCTTTTTCTACTGGTTCATGACTTTTTCCTACATTTTCAACTTTATTTTTGCAAACTTTCTACACATGTCCCATTTGATTGCAATTTCGACATTTAACATTGGGTCTAAACTAGCGACTGTTCTCAATATGTCTTTTCTTCTTACAGTAAGAACATGGATGCATCTTACCTCTTTTTTGTTGATTTCTAATTGTCAATTGAACCCTTCTTTTTCTCCTTCAAATCATAAGAACATTTCTTTAAGCCTTACTCTTCCACTAATTTCCTTTTGGTTTTTGCAAAAAAGGCAATTTTAGTTACACTATCAGTTCTCATAACCCTCATTTGTTTAGTTACTCGGAGGGCATATGCCACATCTAATAGCGACATTTTGGCAAGTTCCTTTTCTAGAGAAGCAATTGTAACGTCAAATCTTTTTGGTAGGAGACAAGGGTCTTCTGAATGACTTTTCTTTCTGAAATATCCTTTCTTGAGAGTATGAGTTGATTAACAACTTTCATAAGTTTGCTGATGAAGTCCTTTGCATTCTTAGAATCTTTAATTTTCATTATATCAAACTCCCTAGTCAAGTTCATAATCTGTATTTCTTTGGTTCTTTCAGAACCTTTAAACTAAACTTTCAATCTTTTTCAAGCATTTTTGGTGGTTTTAGAACCCATAATTCTTACAAACATTGCATTTGTAAGAAATCCGTAGATGTAAGACAAGGCATGATATCATTTAGCCACTTTCTCGTGGCACTACTTGACTTGAGCTGGGGTTGCATTATCTTTTAGAGCTAGAACTTCAACTCTTGATTCAATAACATCCCAAAGGTCAAGACTTCTAAGGTTTGACTTCATCTTTTCAGACCAAATTGAGTAATTTTCTCCATTGAACACTAGAGGTGCTTGAAGGCTGAAAGTAGTGTTTGATGGAGATGGAGAGGCCAATATGTTTGCAAGTGAGTGTATAGTTATTTTCAAAGAAAATATTTGGTTCAAATGGCTATGTGGTCTCTTGAGAACTTAATTAAGCTCTGATACCATGTTAAGTATCAAGAGTAAGAAAGAAAAATGAGGTCACTGTAAAAGACCTCTATTAAATGGTTTAAAAAATAAGGACGAATAAAGGTTTTTCAAAACTAAACTTTTTCATCAGCTTTCTTCATTCATTTTCACTATTATACAAAAACCTTGACAGAAGGTGAGATTACTCAAATTACACTTGTTCATATAGAGATTACAAGTGTTAACTATGAAACGTTAAAGAGCATGCCAAATTATAGGTAATATGCCACTTTATCCATGCAAACACATCTCCAAAATCAACTTGGAAGTCAACCATGACACATGTGATTCATCTTTAAAACATCATGCAAGCATTATCAACAATAATGACAAATAAATAATGGATATGATTGCATGCTTGATTGAGCATGGTTTTATTGATATCTACATTGAATATGAACTAGTGAACCTATTATTGTACCTGATCCTATGGCATTAGGAGGCTTAGAAAATGATAATGGCATTAATGAGGCTAGTGATGTAAATGATCAAGTAAGTGACTCCATTAATGAAATAGATAAAGCATCTGATGATCTTAAAAAGGTTGCAAGTCAAGGTAATATATAGTCGTGAAGGTGGGGTAGATGGCGTAGGTGAAATTAATGGTGTTGCCATTGATCAAGATGATGGTTATAAATAGTAAGAAAAGTGAAGGAAATAGTAAAGAAGTCTAAAAGTGAGGCAAGTGAAGATGAAGCATACCTAGTGGATGTACAGTCTTTTAGTGATGATAATGATGAGTTACTGATGGGAAGAATGAATTTGAAAAAGTGTGCATAAAAAAAACATAATAAGAAGCCTAAGGTAGATCAAGGTGATAGAATGTTTGTTGAAAATATTTTTAGTGATAGCAAAAGTAGTGAAAGTGAATGAGGGCATAGTTGATCAAAATGGTATAGAGAATCATGACGACAAAAATGATGGGAATCATGCTCTAGAGGATATAGAGGATGGGAATAAGAGTAAGTACTATGAATTTGATTAGTTTAGTGAATTCGTTAGTGATGAAAAAATGATGGCGGATGATGCCACTAGAAGGAAAAGTAAGTTCCATGTTTACAACCTTATGACTCAAAATCTCTTCATTAAACTTGGAATGATATTTGACAATGCTAATTAGTTGAAAGAGGCAGTTAGTTTGTATGCACTTAGAGCATATAAGGATATAATATAGGCAAAGAATTGTAAGTTGAAAGTAAGGGCCACAAGTAAGTATAGTGGTTGTACATTTATGCATCCTTTATGTGAGACCTTGACCTTTATAGACTCGTAAAGGGAAGTATACGCGATATCCCTGATTAGGGGTAATTTCATCATTTCCTTAGTAAGCCCATAAAAGTAAGATTTTTAAACAATATTATGGCCTAAGTAGGCCTAAGGCATAAACGGATGGTGAAATTAGGGGTAAAATGGAAAGAAAACCAAAATTTTGATGATTTTCAAGGTAAGGGCAAAATGGTCATTTTTCACCTCGGGTTAGAATTTTAAGTTTTCATGAACCCAAGCATGTCTAAACCATTATGGACTTTGTCCCAGTGTCAAAAGAGCAAAAAGATTGCATAAAAGATTGAAGGAGAATAAGCTAATTTGTGGAGGGGCAATTTGGTAATTTCAAGGGAATGGATAAGCTTGTGCTATAAATATCTTCTCCTTCCAGCAGCTTCTTAAATTTTCAGCAGCTTGTCTTCTTCTTCTTCTTCCATCTCACGTTGCTTCCAACCTTCATGGAAGCTTGATATGGAGCTTGCATAATTTTCTCTATCTAGCTCTAGTTTTCATATCTTTGAGCCCTTTTGACTAAAATCCTTGTATTCTTTCACTCTCTCACTTCAAAACCATTAATAAATCTTATTTTCATACTTTCTCTCACTAGTTGGGTATTTTAGAGAGAGAAAGAGAGAATTTTCCCATTGATTTGGAAGCTATTGGAAGAGAATTCAACTACAAAGAAACCCTAGGGTGAGTGATGAACTAAGCCTAATTTTTAACTGTGAATAATGGCTAGTAATTGGGATTATGAGCTGTTTTATTGTTGAGTATGTTCATTCATTTTATAGTGATTAAGATAGTGAACATAGATAGTGTAAAGCCCGACCTTATAAAATACTATTCATGACTTACATGTGATGATAGCATGATTGCATGCTAGGAGAGTCTCGAAAAATTTACAAAAGTCGGTATTGTACCTAGAGGTACAACAAAGTTTATTTAATCCTCGAACTAGATCAAATAGGAATTTTAAGGTGAGATTAAGAGTTTCACAGTTCATGGATGACTTAAAATGGTAATTTGGANTGGATTATCTAGTTTTTCATAACAGCAAGTGCCTTGGGAACAAGCTTTTGATAAATTATCTCCATGTTGTGACATGTGACTATTATTGATTCATGCACTACCACATTGTGTTGATATATATATATGAATACATTGTTGTGTAATGACATTGACTCGACTATGTGCGAGTAGGGAGTGTGCATAAGTCGATGATGACTTGGTTATGTGCGAGTAGGGAGTGCGCATAACCCGGTGATGACCTAGCCATGTGCGAGTAGGGAGTGCGCATGAGTTGGGGATGATGGGATGATGTGCATGATGATGACGGGATGGTGTTCATGATGATTGATATATATACATATATGGTATATGGTTGAAATGTAAAAGTGTGAGCATTTTATTTGTTGAAATTTGGGAGTTTGCATGTGTTACATGTTGCTTTTGTTATTTAGCAGGATGGCTTTGTTTTAAGGGAAAAAGACATTTTTTCTTGATGTTCTGATTCTCGTTGTAGCGAGAAACTCTCGGGTTTTTTAAAGCCTCACTAGTTTGGTTCTCGCAACAGCGAAAATGCATTCTCGCTGCAGCGAGAAAGGTACTGTAGCTTCTAGCTGCAGCAAGATTCATTCTCCCTGCAGCGAGAAACATTCTGTTTTGGGATCAAAATTTCGCTGCTGCGAGATTCATTCTCGCTGCAGTGAAAAACTTTCTGTTTTGTTTCCTCTTTGGTTTGGTTGCTACTCCATTTTCCATTTCTTTGGTACCATAGTTGAGCTTGGACTTCCAACATTAAGGAATAAGTGAATTAAGTTTAAAATGAGTAGGTTTGGTGAAAAACCCTCGGTTAGTTGAGGAACCCTCGTTCGGCTAATAACTTAATCCCAACGTCGCTGCAGCGTAGTTGCAGCGAGAATGCCTTTTCGCTGCAGCGAAGATTTGTTGTTGCATTTGACTTGCTTGTGTATCACTGAAACCTTCATTTTTCAAATTATTTGATATGTATGGGTTCATCATTACCAAGTGATTAATTATTTAAGGGTTTAATGAGGGGTTTTCAATATGAATGAAATTAAATTGTATTGTTTTAAAACAAGTGCATCATGATTTTAAATTCTCCCTTATGGTTGCTTGTTCTCTTTCTTGTTCACTCACTGGGTTTATACTCACCATTTTCAACTTCATGTTTTCAGATCACGAGGCAGCCGGTAACTAGGACGAGGTGTCCTCGTAGACTTGTATCTATCTTTTGGTAGGTGTCTCGACATTCAGTAGCTGTACATTCGTCCGAGTCCCTCCGTTGGAAGTCAAGTATTCTTTTGTTGTGTATAGACAAACCTAATGTAAATTATTAAGATACATGTTGTAGATAATGTATATACACTTGTTTAGTATGCCAGTATGAGGTGGCAAATGTTTAATATTATTTTGATCCTAAGTTATGAAATGTGACTTAGCAGTTTATGATGGAATGATGAACATGTTAGATTAATAGGCTTGCTTGGGCTTAGTGGACTACGTCCATTGGGCCCATGTGCCGGTCATGACCCGGAATTTGGGTCGTGACACTTTAATAGGAAGCTGCATTCATTTTCAAGTTAAAACATTTAAGGATACTCATTAGTGCAACAAAATGTTTAAGGAATGTGAGACTAAATGTGGATATGTTATATATAACTTGTATGAAGAAAAGACCAAGGAGAGGCCATCTATGAGGTATGTGAGTTAGTTAGCATTGTAAAATCAGAATTTGAAGTTGATATCCAGTTAATATTGCTAGTAGAGATAGGATAAAGGTGATGAATGTGTTGGAAAATAGTGTATTTCATAAGGTTTAAACATCCCATATTGTCAAGATACAAGATAGGTGAATGCCTTATATATGAAAACCCATTATGAGCTTATTGCTAGCAAAGAAAAAGAAATGGGCTCGTGCTCACACAAGATCGGGCCAGACCTTAAGAAATTTTAGATTCCCCCTCTGTGCTCAAATATACACGTAGGCTATACCTAAGTGAATTTTTATACCTTGACTTTAATTTTGTTTAAGCTTTTTCAACCTTTGATTGAATCAGGCTCAAACTCTACCATGCTTGCCTAACTCTCCTAGTTTTGCTCCAACGTCTATTTGACTAAGTACTCTACAATGCTGATGACTCTCTTAATTTTGCTACAACGTATACCTGACTAAGTATACATGTTGACTAGGTTTTTCACTAACTTTTTGAGGCTTTTTCTCAACTCCTTGATTTGGTGCAATGTTCACTTCATTCTCTACTTATAAATACAGCCTCTCTACCTCACTCATAACACACCAAAGCCTCTTATTTCCCTTTTTTTTGTTTTCAACAAATTTTCTTTGCTTCTTTTCCTTCCTAGTTGGGTTATTTCTTTTTGCTATTCCTATCATTCCTTAATAGTTTGTGCAAACTATAAGGAAAGGTCTATTGAATCTTGGAGGATAATTGCTACAATCCTTTTACACTGAGTTTTGTACTTCTAAAAGGTAAAAATTATCCTTAAGAATAGTGATACCACGCCTCAAACTTCTTATTGTTTTTACTTGTTTTATTTTATATTCCTTTGTTTCCCATAATTTTTTTCTATTCTTCTTAAGGATAATGGTTTACCACATTGATAATGTTGTTGCCACTGTTCTTACTGTTGGCTCTATTCTTACTACCATGACCACTGTCAATGGTCTCGTCATGGCTCCCATTCCGTTGATCGTTCCTCCTTTGCCTTTGGTTTCATATGCCAAACCATTTCCAGATATTTCCAAAATAGAAGTCTTTGGTGGCAGAAACTTCAAAATGTGGCAAGAAAGGATTTTTTCAATCCTTGATATTCATGGGGTAGTTTTTACGCTAATTGATTCCAAGCCAAATGATGTCAAGATGCTGAAACCATGGATGCGCGCAAATAAGGTATGTAGGCATACAATCATTAACACACTTTCTAATGAGTTGTTTGATGTATACAGTCCCTACAAAGAAGCAAAGCAAATATGGGAGTCAATGATAGCTAAATACATTGCTGAAGATGTTGGGAAATAGAAGTTCGTGATTAGCAACTTCTATCACTGGAATATGACATATGAAAAGAACATCAAGAGTCAGATCAATGAATACCACAAGTTGGTGGATGATTTGAAGGCTAAAAAAATCAACTTGCAAGAAGAGTTCGTTGTTGGGTTGCTGATTGAGAAGCTGCTAGAATCTTGAAATGGATACAAGCAACAACTAAAGCACAAGGAAAAGCAATTGTCACTTGTAGACTTGATTGTGCACATCATTATTGAAGACATAACCCGAAAGGAGATTAAGGCCTCTCAAGCTAAGGAAGTTGCAACTAAAGCCAATCTAGTATAAGGCAAAACCTAGCGTCAACAAAAGTACCCTTACAAACTTGATCATAAACCCAAAGCTCTTCATCCCACCTTTAAAAAGAAAAGTAGTTTTTTTTTTTGTGGAAAGCCAAGACATCATGTAAGACAATACAAGAAAAAAGCAAAGAGAAATGATAAACCTGCTAATCCAAGAGTCAACTTGGTCAAAGCAGATGAATTCGCTGATGTAATTGCTGCGGTCATTTCACAAGCAAATATGGTGGCCAGTGTGAAGGAATGGGTGGTAGACTCAAGTGCTACAAAGCATATTTGTGCAAATAGAAATGCCTTTACCTCCTATATTCTAGTAGGGGAAAGAGAACAGATAATATGCCTTAGTAGTCTCGAACTGCTTAAGTTCTTGGTAAAGGGAAAGTCCTTCTCAAGCTCACATCTGGCAAGGCCCTAGCTCTAAATGATGCTCTTCATGTTCCCAAGATAAGGGCAAACCTAGTGTCTGTGGTTTTATTAGGCAAAGTTGGGGTGAAAGTGTCATTCAAATCTGACAAGATCATGATGACAAAAAATAATGTGTTTATGGGTAAGGGTCATTGCAATCAGGGACTTTTAGTACTTAACATTTCCAATGTTCTGAATGAAAATGGTAGTTCTTCCGCTTACATGATTGACTCTATTGATTTATGGCATGGTAGACTACGACATGTTAACATTTCCTATATTAAGAAAATGCAATCACTAGGTTTAATTTGTAGTATTAAAAATGGATGCTTTAATAAGTGTGAAATATGTGCTGAAACGAAATCAACTAAGAAAACTTGTATTTCAGTAAATAGATAATCTGAATTAAATAAGTTTAATTCATACTGACTTAGGAGATCTAAAACAAATTGTGACTAGAGGTGGTAAGCAATACTATGTTACATTTATTGACAATTATTCTAGATTTACTAAAGTTTATTTACTTAGGCATAAAGATGAAGCTTTTGACATGTTTATTAAATACAAAGGTGAGGTAGAAAATCAACTGAATAAAAATATAAAAAGAACTAGATCAAATAGAGGGGGTAAATATATACCGATTAATGATATTTGTGAAAAAGAAAGAATAATTCATGAAATTACTCTTCCATATTCTCCTAAATCAAATAGTGTAGTTGAAAAGAAAAATAGAACATTAAAAGAAATGATGAACTCTATGCTTGTTAGTTTTAAGGCACATGAAAATTTTTGGGGTGAAGTTTTATTATCTGCATGTCATATTTAAAATAGAATTCCTTATAAGAAAATTGGTTGGACACCTTATCAATTATGGTAAAGTTATTCTCCTAACTTAAAATTTTAGAAAGTGTAGGGGTGTCTTGCTAAGGTAATGCTTCCTGAATTTAAGAAGTGAAAAATTAGTTCTAAGACATCAAATTGCATGTTTATCGGTTATGTTGAACATAGTGCTACATATATATTTCTTGTATTAAAAAGTGATGTTCTTGATTATACTACAATTATTGAAACAAAAAATGCTGAATTTTTTGAGCATATTTTTCCATTGAGAATTGATACAATTTCTTATGCACTCTTTAGTAAAAATAATTTTGAAATACAAAATGATGATTTGAGAGGGAGTAAAAGACCAAGGAAAGAAATTTCTTTTGGTAATGATTTTTATGCTTATCTTGTAGATAATGATCCTTTAACTTATGTTGATGTAAGTTCTTCTAAAGAAAGTCAATTTTGGAAAGAAGCTATACAAAATGAGATTGATTTGATTTTACAAAATCAAACTTGGGAATTAGTTGATTTACCACCTGGAGCCAAACCAATTGGTTGCAAATGGATTTTTAAAAGAAATTTAATCTTGATGGTTCTATTGATAAATACAAAGCTAGATTAGTTGCAAAGGGTTTTACTCAAAAACAAAATATTGACTATTTTGATACTTTTGCTCCAGTAACAAGAATTTCATCAATTCGTGTTTTATTTGACTTAGTTTCAATTTACAAACTTATTGTTCATCAATGGATGTAAAAATCACATTTTTAAATGGTGATTTAGAAAAAGAAATTTATATGGCACAACTCGAGGCATGTGTTCTTCTTGGTCAAGAAAACAAAGTTTATAAAATTGATTAAATCATTGTATGGCTTGAAACAAGCACCAAAACGATGGCATGAGAAATTTGATCAAGTTCTTGTTAGTAATGGATTTTCCACAGTTGGAGTTGATAAATGTGTACACACAAAAACTGTTAATAGTGAATGTGTGATTATTAGCTTATATGTTGATGATATGCTTATTTTTGGTACATGCATTGATGTGGTCAATTCAACAAAATGTTTTTTAGCTTTTAAATTTGATATGAAAGATATGAGAGAAGCCAATGTTATTTTGGGTATTAAAATCATAAGATGTGATGGTGGCTTAATTCTAACACAAAAGCATTATGTTGAGAGGCTACTTAAACAGTTTGGATATTTTGATGTCACACCTATGAGTGCTCCTTATGATAATAATAACCAATTAAAGAAAAATAAAGGTGATAGTGTAGCTCAGTCTGAGTATGCGCAGATTATTGGGAGTATGATGCATTTGATGAATTATACTCAACCAGATATAGCTTATGTTGTGTTTAAATGAGTAGATATACACAAAGTCCCAATTAAGATCATTGGACTACCTTGAGCAGAGTGATGAAATATTTGAAAGGTACCATAAACTATGATATTTTATATAATAGATTTCCTACTGTATTAGAAGGATACAATGATGCTAACTGGATCTTAGATTCAGATGAGACAAAATCCATAAATGGTTATATATTCACCCTTGGTGGGTTTGCTATAACTTGGAAATTAGCCAAATAAACAATAATTGCTAAATCTACAATGGAGTCAAAATTTGTAGCTTTAGAGTTGGCTAGCAATGAGGCTGAGTGGTTAAGAAACCTTTAAGCAGATATTTCATTGGGAATAAAACCAACACCTTTTGTGTTTATGCACTGTGATTGCCAAGCGGCAATAACCATTGCAAAGAATAAAACTTTCAATGGTAAAAATAGATACATTCGTTTGAGACATGATGTAATAAAACAAATGCTTAGAGATGGAATTATATTCATCAATTATGTGAAGTCAGAGTTGAATTTGGCAAATTCTCTGACAAAACCCTAAGGAAGAAAATTAATTAATGGTACATTGAAAAGAATGAGACTTAAGCCAATGGAAGAAATCAACAAATAATTGTAGCCCAACCTATGTGATTAGAGATCCCATGAATTAGGTTCATATGGGCAATATCAACTTATTTATTGATAAATTGATGCACTATTAAAATTATTGTCCCTTCTATGGTGTGTGAATAGTGTAAAACTGCAATGCAAGAGAGGTTGAGTTAAACTCTTAATGAATTCCATATCCTTCATGGATAGTGTATTATATTGCAGTATACACTTGATGGAATCAACCTATATAAGTGTGGAGTGGGGCCGCTCTTAAAATTATAGCAAATTCTTTAAAGCACTTATGAATAACTAGGCATGCGCATGGCATATTCGTGCAAAACTGAGTTGAATAGTAGAAATTGTGGGGATGTAATGTGATTGATAAAAACTATATTTCACATAAAGAATTTTGGTTCATATAAGTTACAAATTTCACCAAAATTTTGTGACTTATGTTTCATTCTTTCTAAGGGTGGTTTATAGCTTAAAAAGCACCAGTCACGATGCATTACACTCAAATGAAATTTGATCTAGCAAAACTTCCTATGAAACCTTACAAAATATGTGGGGGATTGCTAGAAAATAATGTATTTCTTAAGGTTTAAACATCCCACATTGCCAAGATACAATAGAGGTGAATGCCTTATATATGAAAACCCATTATAGGCTTGTTGTAAGCAAGGAAAAAGGAGTGAGCTCGCATGCACACAAAATTGGGCCAGACCTTGAGAAATTTCAGATTTCCCCCCTTGCGCGAAAATATACACGTGGGCTATGCCCAAGTGAATTTTTGTACCTCGACTTAATTTTTTTAAGTTTTTTCAACCTTTTATTGAATCAGACTCAGATTCTACCATGCTTGCCTAACTCTCTTGGTTTTGCTTCAATGTCTATCTGATTAAGTAATCTACCATATTGATGACTCTCCTAATTTTGCTACAACGTATACCTGACTATGTATACATGATGACCAGTACTCTACCATATTGATAACTCTCCTAATTTTGCTACAATGTTTACTTGACTATGTGTACATGTTGACAAGGTTTTTCTCTAACTCTTTGAGGCTTTTTCTCAACTCCTTGATTTGATGCTGTGAGACCTTGACCTTTATAGACTCATAGTAATGGACGCAATAACATGGGGCTAGGGGTAGTTTCGTCATTTCTTTAGTAAGCCCCTAAAAGTAAGTTTTAAACAATATTAAGGCCTAAGTAGGCCTAAGGCATAAATGAATGATGAAAATATGGGTAAAATGACGAAGGAAATGAAAATGATGATGATTTCCACGATAGGGGTAAAATGGTCATTTTTCATCTCAAGTCAAAATTTTTAAGTTTTCATGAACCCGAGCATTTTTAGACCATTATAGACCTTGTCCCAGTGTCAAAAGAGTAAAAAGATTGCATAAAGAATTGAAAGAGAACAAGCTAATTTATGGAGGGACATTTTCGTAATTTAAGTGAAGTGGATAAGCATGGGCTATAAATATCTTGTTCTTCCAACAGCTTCTTCATTCTCCAACAGCTTTTCTCCTTCTTCTTCTTCTCTTGCACGTTACTCCATGGAAGCTTGATATGAACCTCCATAACCTCCTTCAAAATAGCTCCACTTTTCATGCTTTTGGTGCACTCTTTCATAAACCCTTGTGCTCTTCCACTCTCTCACTTTAAAACCCTTGAAAAAATCTTGTTTCCATACTCTCTCACTAGTTAGGTGTTTTAGAGAGAGATAAAGGAAGCTTTAATAATAGCTTGAAAGTTGTTGGGAAGAATTTCAAATACAAGCTACCAAGGTGAGTAGTACACTAGAATTGAGTTTTTATGTTGAAATGATTAGTGTTTAGACTTGGGGGTGATTTGGTAGTTGGGGTTGTTCATTCACTTTAGAGTGATTAGAATAGTGAATTTAGATAGCCACTTAAATGGCAATTTGAAAGCTAACTAAGAGAAAGTTTTTAGATTTTATAAGTATGTGAATTGACTTAATAGTGATGCTAATGTGATAATAGGTTCCAACGAAGCCCCATCGCCCTATTTGGACCAATAAAGGAAGTTGGAGTTGAGTAAGGATTTAACAAAATACCGGTGAGTGAACTTGCATTTCAAAATTTGTTTTGAGAATGTAAACTTATTTGCATAATATACTTGAATGATTTTATCCAACTTTCCTTCAAAACAAGTGCCTTGGGAACAAGCCTTTGATAAATTGATTTTATGTTGTGACATGCGGTTATTATGGATTCATGCACTACTACATTATGTTGGTATATATATAGATATATTTATGTTGTGCATGATGGTTGATATTGTGTGATGATTATAACCGTGTGTGTGCACGATGTGGGGAAATGCACATGCCAGTAATGGTGGTGGTGAGGGAGATGGATGATGATAGTGCCCGTGTGCACGATGTGGGGGGATGTACACGATGGCACTGATTGTGCACGATGTGGGGGGATGCACACGATGACTCCTGCTATGTGCACGATGTGGGGGGATGCACATGAGCTGGATGAGATGATAGTGGTGTTGGTATTTATCCATGTATGTATATGTATATATGTTTAGAGAATGAAAACTCATGAATATGGTTTATGGTTAAAATGCATATGAATTTGGCATGTTGAACTTTGGGAAATTGTTTGTGTTTCATGTTGCTTTTGTCATTTTAGCAAGATGGCTTTTTCTTGAAAGAAAGGAAACCTTTTTCTTGGTGCTTTGTTTTTCGTTGCAGAGAGATTCATTCTCGCTGCAGCGAGAAACTCTCAAGTTTAAGAGCCTTCACTTGACCTAGTTCTTGCTGCAGCGAGAAACTTTCTGTTTTGGCCAAGAAAAAACTCGCTGTAGTGAGAAAGAATTTCACTACAACGAGAAACCTTTTGTCCATTTTACTATCTTGTGGGTTTTTGCCATTTTTTTTCCATTTCATTTATACCCTAGTTAAGCATGGACTTCCAACATGTTTGGGGATTATCTAACTAAGTTTGGAATGAGGAAATTTTGAGAGAAACCCTCGGTCAGTTGAGAAACCCTCGTCTAGCTAGTAACTCGAGCCTTAACTTCGCTATCGCAAAAAATTCATTCTCGCTGTAGCGAGAATGCCTTTTCGCTGCAGTGAGGACCCGTCATTTCATTGGACTTACTTATATATCACTGAAACCTTCATTCTTCAATTTTTTTTGTTATGTGTGGATTCATCATTATCAAGTGATTAACCATTTAAGGGTCTAAAGAGGGGTTTTAATAAGAGTAAAACTAAATTGCATTATTTTGAAACAAGTGTAGCATGATTTTCAAATTTTTCCTATTGATTGCTTGTTCCCTTTCTGTTCACTCACTGAGTTTATACTCACCATTTTTAACTTCATGTTTTCATATCAAGAGGCAGCTGGTAGCTAGGTCAAGGTATCCTTGTAGATTCGTATCTTTGGTAGGTATCAATGGCATTCAGTAGCTACACCTTCACTGTGGTCACTCCGCTGGAAACCCAGAGTCATTTTATTGTAAATATGTACAAGTGATGTAAATTATTAAATTGCACATTTAGACAATATATGTACATTTTTATTGGTATGCCACTATGAGTTGGAAATGCTTAGTATTATTTTGATTCAAAGTTATGGAATGTACTTAGTAATGTTTGATGGAATGGTGAACAGGTCATAAAAATAGGCTTGCTTGGGCTTAGTGGACTATGTCCATTAGGCCTATGAGCCAGTCATGGCCCTGAATTTGGGTCGTGACAAGTGCAATGTTCACTTTATTTGGTGCAGCGTTCACTTCATTCCTACCTATAAATATAACCTATCTACCTCACTCACAGCACCCCAAAGCCTTTCATCTCCTATTCTCTATTTTTAACATATTTTCTCTACTTCTTTTCCTTCCTAGTTGGGTTCTTTCTTTCTATTGTTCCTGTTGTCCTTTAATAATTTGTGCAAACTATAAAGAAGAGCTTGTTGAATTTTGAAGGATAATCGTTATAGTTCTTTTGCATCAACTTTTGTACTTCGAAGGAATTATCCTTAAAGGCAATGATACCACATCTCAGATTTTTTACTATTTTTACTTATTTTATTTTATATTCTTTTGTTTCTCATAATTTTTTTCTATCAAAATGAATTTGTAAACAACTAAGAGGAGTATAGTAAGCTTTGGGACTGTGCTACAGCCCATAACCGAAACAAATTCAGGGAGCACTATGAAAATGAAAGTTAGTAGGCCTCTGCCAACTTTTCCACCAATATTTGATAGATATTTTGTTGGTTTTGAGTCGCTTAGAACTGGTCATTAGTGGGTGTATGTCACACATCGGGCCCTCATGGGTGTTTTCTGAACATGTCAAACAAAGGTGAGTTATTGGTTGCATTGGGAAGAGATCGTAACTAGCAAATGTTTCCTTTTGCATGGGCTATAGTGAAAATGAGAACATTCCTGCATGGAAGTGGTTCATTGATTTGTTTCAGGAAGAGATCCCCATTGGGTTTGGTTATTGATGGATAATTATGCCAGACCAACAGGATGTATTTCCACATTCTTTGCTAGCTGAACAATGTAATTTTTAAGGCTCTGTTTCTTACTATTTTTTATCTTTCAAATTTGGTTTGATTTTTTGCGAGGTGTAATACCAGTTATTAGACTTGAAAATTTTGAACATAACACGTTAACACGACATGAAAAGACACGGGTTAAACAGGTTTTGGGTTTAATCTTAACGTATTTCGTGTCTAATCGTGTTTGACACATTAAGACACGAAAATTTTCGTATCTTAACGTGTCAGACACGATAAACACGTTTAAAACACGTTTAAACACTTTTACTTAATCGTGTTATCGTGTTTAAACATGTATATGTGACACATTTATTAACCTATTAAAAATTAAAAGTTAAAAACTATTTTAACTTTATATAAATAATTTTAAATAATTATTTTAATAAGTTTTTTTTAATTTTATAAATGGTATAATGTAATTATACATGCTCAACCCTAATTTTTAACTTTTGATGATTATTTGATGTTATTATTATTTTTTTATTATAATTATTTTTATAATTATAGATTTTAAATTTAAATAATAAAATTATATTTAATTATAAATATTTTTATTGAATCATGTTAAACGTGTTAATCGTGTTAAACGTGTTATTAATCTTGTCGTATATTGACACGTTTAATAAACGTGTTAATCGTATCGTGTCGTGTCGTATTATACGTGTATTAAACGTATACGTATACGTATTTTAAATTTAAGATATGAATATTAAACGTGTCGTGTTCGTATTTAATCTTAACATATTTTATATCTAATCGTGTCTGACACGTTTATAACACGTTAACACGAATTGTTCTACCAGTTATCAAGGACTTTATTAATTGCAAGGGAGAAGCCAATTATTTCCAGCGTGTCATGTGGAATATCATATTATACTTGACAATGACAACGGCGCGTGAAACCATGTGTGTCAGGTACATGCCTGAATTAGGGGAATACTGAAATTTGCGTCTTGAATTGGATGAAAGATTGAATTGAATTTGAGTAAAGGCTAGGTCCCATAAATCGGTTGTGGCCTAAAAAAAAACCATAACTCCATTTTCCCATAATCCAGGCTCACCGAAGTGCTAGTCCAATCATGGACCAACAATCTCCTTCCTCCTCCACCACCACAACTCCTCTCCTCCTCCAACACCAGCCATGGTGGCGCCGCCACTTCCACATCAAAAACACCCTCTCCTCCGAACTATCAGGAGCAGTAGGAGACTTGGGCACTTTCATTCCAATAGTCCTAACCCTCACCTTGGTCTCCCACTTAGACCTCTCCACAACTCTCATCTTCACTGCCCTTTACAACATAGCCACAGGCCTACTCTTCCACATCCCCATGCCTGTCCAACCCATGAAATCCATTGCTGCCGTCGCCGTCTCCGAAACCCCACACCTTACCACCTCCCAAATCGCCACCGCCGGCGCTTCCACGGCTGCCGTCCTCCTCCTCCTTGGGGCTACAGGTCTGATGTCGACCCTTTACCGTCTCCTCCCTCTCCCTGTTGTCCGTGGGGTCCAGCTCTCTCAAGGTCTCTCCTTTGCCTTTTCAGCAATTAAGTATATTCGTTACAACCAAGATTTTATAGCTTCTAAATCTACCACCCCACGGGCTTGGTTGGGTCTTGATGGTCTTATTTTGGCCCTCTCAAGTCTCCTCTTTTTAGTAATCTTCACTGGCTCTGGTGATCATCACACTGGAGATGAATCTAATGACAATGAGTCACGTGGCAGAAGCTCAAAGCGGTTGAGAATTATGAGTTCAATTCCAGCTGCTTTGATAGTGTTTTTGTTTGGGTTGGTTTTATGTTTTATACGTGATCCCACAATTTTTAGTGATATTAAGTTTGGTCCATCAAAGATAGGATTTTTGAGTATTACTTGGGAGGATTGGAAAGTTGGGTTTTTGAAAGGAGCTGTACCACAAATCCCATTGTCTATATTGAATTCAGTTATTGCAGTTTGCAAGTTGTCAGGTGATTTGTTTCCAGACAGGGAACTGTCTGCTGCTAAGGTTTCTGTGAGTGTTGGAGTTATGAATTTGGTGGGGTGTTGGTTTGGGGCAATGCCAGTGTGTCATGGTGCAGGTGGGTTAGCTGGACAGTATAGGTTTGGAGCAAGGAGTGGATGGTCAGTGGTTTTTTTGGGGATTGGAAAGTTGGTGATTGGCTTGGTGTTTGGGAACTCTTTTGTCAGGATTTTGAGTCAGTTTCCTATTGGGATTCTCGGAGTGCTTTTGTTGTTTGCTGGAATTGAGTTGGCTATGGCTTCTAGGGATATGAACTCTAAGGAGGAGTCTTTTGTTATGTTGGTTTGTGCTGCTGTTTCGTTGACTGGTTCTAGTGCTGCATTGGGGTTTGTATGTGGGATTTTGCTGTTTTTGTTGCTGAAGCTAAGAAGGTTGCAGTGTTCTGGTTCCATGTTTAGCAAATTCAAGTCTGGGTCTGCCATTGATGATGAAACTAGTTCAATTCCTTAAAGCTGCCCTTGCTGCTGCTGGATACTGGAGACTGGTCAATGAGTCAATGTAGGAAAACTTGCACTTTATAGTGTAAGTACAAGACTTAGTGTATCTTTTGTGCTGATTAATTACTTGTACACTAGCATAATCATATGATAGAAGATAATCCACGTGGATGTATTCAATTCTGGCTTAGCAGTTAGTTCATAGTCTTATCAGTACATTTTATGCAATGTAGTATTCTGTTGCCTCAATAATTGAAGTTTGATGTATCTTCTTTCTTGGAAACTAGTTATGGTAAATCTCTTTCTCACAAGGGCAGGTATTTTCAAACTTGTATTTTAGGTGAAGTTTGTCATTTTCATTATAGAAATCATAGTTAAACAGAGTATTGCTTCTATGTTGTCAAATTTGCCGAAAATTGAAAGGATGAGAATTTTCTCTTTGGATGAGTTTCTGTGGATTACAAATTTCAAGTGACAAGAATGAAATCCTGCCACTGAAAGCAAAAGATGATGGAAGAACCTTTTGTGATGGATAAAAAATTTTAAGCTTTTTGTGAGAAAGTGTGGTGAAACTCTGCTTAATGGTGGTGCTGGAGCTTTCTGCGGCATTAGAAATCAAGCCTAGGTGGAATAAGATTCAACAAGATTTACCTAAGGGATAAAGGAAGTGAAACTATTCAGGGATTTCAACCAAGTCTTAATAGGTTTTGTTGGCAAACAGGCCTGGATGTATCCGTAGGTTTATTTGGAGACATTTTGCTTAGCCTTTTTAGTGAGTGGTTTTAGCTAAGATGGAGTTTCACTTGGGGCTAGAGAAGTCTTTGTTGGCTGAAGAGAGCCATGCAGATGGATGGGAGTATTAGGAGGGAGTGATCCAGTCAAAGGAAACCAAAGCTCGAAAGTGAAACTCCATTCTTAGTTTTGTGTTTTTGGATGAAACCAATACTCTAATCTGAGCTCTTCATTAAGTAGCTTGTTGATATATGCCTAAAGAAAAGTTGTGCAAGAAGATTTGTGACCTTTAAGTCATTGAATTGGGAGCTTGGTAGGGAGCAATTTTCAAGTACAAGAAGGCTGGGTTGCTGCTCCATTTTTTGTTTTCTTCCTCAGAGGTATCCTGCAAAAGCAGATGCAGCAAGCAGTTTGGAAGCTAATTGAAGTAACTGCGGGGATGATTTCCTGTATCCTGGCTGTGTTCTACTTCCGGACATGAAGTTGGTTCTCATAAATCTACAAATTGGTTCTTAGGTTGTGTCCTATCACTCTTATATGTACTAAATTGCCCCTACGCTTTGGATAAAACATCTGAAATGCCAACTGTTAAATGACCAAACTGTCCTCTAAGAAGCAACCACGCGCTCCATGGTTAGTGTATTTACACAGTTACTTGGACAACCCCAATTTCTCCAGCAACTTTTCATAAAACAAAAGTTAAGAAGCCAAATGAGGTTTTTCTACAAAATAATATTTGTATTTTTTTAAAAAAAATTGAATTTGAGATTTTGAAAATTGTAAATCTAAAATTCAAATTAGCATATTTAGAAAGAAGTGGGACAAGATAATTAAAAATATTTTTAATTATATGTAATAATTTCACATTGACAACATGTTTCAAACAAATCTATTTCCACATCAAATGGATTAATTCTAGCTTAGACTAAACAGTTGGTGAGTTTATATCCTTTTTCACTCATTTTAAGTCAAATTATTATTCATTATTCTGTCATTTGACATATAATTAGTTGATATTTCTCATTAAATTTTTACCTTTTTCAATTTTTTTTTCTAAATGAAAAGTTTCGATATTTTTGTATAAAAAAATATATTTATATTTCTATATCCCTGATGCAATAGATGCATATGTAAAAGATTAAATGTTCAATTTGGGTTCAAAATCTTTGCGTTTTTGTCAATTTAGAATCAAACGTTTCGATTGTAATAACTAAAAGTCAAAGGTTTTTGTTCTTTACAATTAAAGGTTAAATGAGAGATGTTTGACATGTGTAGGGCATGTGCATGACATGAACGATGATTTTGAAGATTGTCAAAAAATATTTTTTATAAGTTAAAATAATTCAAATTATGATGTAACGTGTAATAATTTTTTTATTATGATATATAATAATTAAATTTTTTAATAGAGTGTGTAACAACATGACGTATAACAATTAAATTTTTAATATGACGTGTAACAATTTCATTTTGAATCTGATTTTTTATCGCGTGTGATATATGCTCTATCCACTTGTCAATTTAACCCTTAATTGTAAGGAATCGAAAACTTTTTGACTATTGATTGTTACAATTAAAATGTTTGACTCTTAATTGAAAATGTGTTCAAATGTCTAGCTTCAATTTGAACATTTAGTTTATATAAAATTTTTATATTTTTATATAAAAAAGTATTAATTAAAATTATAAAGTTCAACTTATAAATACAAAAAAATATGGTGCTTTTACTATGTCTTTGTATTGTTGGTGCTGATTTGAAGGTTTTTACGTAATGACATATTGTACAGATAAAATATTGTGAAGAAGATGAATTTCTACACCCACAGTCACTTGAACAAATTGTTTTTTGAAAATAACGTAATATTAAGAAAGCTTTTGAACTCTACCCAGAATCAATCACTTTCACAAGTTAAACAACCATTTTCAATAACAACAAAAGAAAAAAAAATAGTTTATGCTGCTCCTCAAATTATAAATTTGACAAAAGATAAGTCTTGGGTTTTGAGGAGCATAAATTTTATGAGAAATTTTATGAGAAATATTAATTAATTATTATGTATACGAAAATAAATGATGATGTCACTATAAATACCATTTCTCTTATTCATTTGTATTTACTGTTTTTTTTATAATTAAGAAAAAAATTCAAATTTTACTTTTCAAATAAAAAAATTATATTCCAAACAATCAATCAAATACTTGAACGCGTAATCACTGCTCGCTGCTTCTGTCTCTTTTCTTCTTATCTGCTCACTTGTAGACTTACTAAATAGACGCGCCACCCCCTAAGTTTGGTTATAATTAATCAAAGAAAAAGACACACAAACAACCGGACATTGACCTCCTACGCTACCTCTACCTTCGAAGTCTTCCACTGTAAGCTTTCTCCGAGATCTAGAGTTCTCACTGACTCAAGTTTCCAGCATTCTTCGCAAAAACTTAAACAGCACAACCAACATTCCAGGTTTGTCTTTCTTCTACTAAATTCAGTTCATTGAATTTGCAAAAGCACCTTCCGAGCCATAAGCTTGAATCCGACGTTCTTGCTATAGAATTTGGATTAATAATCGAGTAGCGACTGCAGTTTTAGTTTCTATGGGGAAGTAGTAAAGCTGCAATCCTTTTTTTTTTTTTAATTAGTGTTTGAAAAATTGGGTGTTCATTTTTAGTGGGTTTTCGGAAGTGGGAAGCTGAGAAATATTGAAAGAAGTGATTGAATATTGAAATTTTGGAATCATGAAGAGTGTATATCTGGCTGTTGTCGTTTATATAATGAATGGGATGTTTATCATGGGGTTGACAAATTATGTCCCAGAAGCTGAGTTTGAGTTTCAAAGGGAATCTGCTGCGGAAGTGGAATACAATTATGATCGAATTGGTGAAGTAAAGAAACATTGTAAATCCGTTTTATCATATGCTTCTGAATTTAAAGCTGAAGGTAATAGGATAGCTGATATAAAAGAAGAGCTCAATTTCGGGTATGGGAATTGGCGGCAGGATATAGCGGATGCTCCCATTATGCCATTTGATGATAGAGATATCCCTAAGAACTTGTCACAGGTTCCTTCGAACATAGTTTCTTTCTGGATCACAGATGTTGATCACCTTCATCAGACTAAGAAGTCTGTAAGTGTCAGTGGGATTTTGATGTTGGGCATAACACTAGATACTTCATTTGCAGAGAGGCCGTATGAGGGCAGTCCTCGGTTTCAGATATGGCCTAGTCATACTCAGCTTGCAATTTCATTTGAAGGGATTTACACTGAAACCAAACAGAATGGTGGGGAAAGAGTGATGTGTTTGTTGGGGAATGCGATGTTGCCTTCTCGTGAGTCTGACTCAAACAATCCATGGGAGTGGTTGAAGGGTTCTGATCTGAATTACAACCAAGCACTTCTTTTGCAAGACGATCAGATATTACTTGTTCTTCATTACCCATTGACACATACATTGACTAATAGGGTGATACGAGGGGAGATGAAAAGTTTAAATCCAAAATCAAATGCTAAGTACTTTGATCAAGTTCACATTTTGGCCCAGATGCTCAAGTCAACAAAATACCAGTTTGGCTCTGAAAAGATTGTGTCCAAGGCATGTGATCCTTATCCATATCAAGATAGCTTGATGGATGCTGGCATCGAAATCTACAAAGGAGATAAATTCTGCACAATTCTTGAGCAAGTTACTAATAGTGGAGCTTTCACTGTTGTGCCAAACTGGAAATGCAATGGCACAGATGACTACTGTTGTAAGATGGGTCCTTTCGTGTCAGATAAAGAGATTAAAGCAACAAATGGAAGCTTCAAGGATGTCATACTTTATATGCAGGATGTTAGGTGCAAGCCAACACATGGGCATCAAAATGCTAGTTCGGCAAGAGTTGCTGCAGTTTTTCGAGCTGTTCCTGCATCAGAGGATCAGTATAGAGTGAGATGGAGGTCTGGGCTTAGCAACATGACTCTAGCTGTTGAAGGAATGTGGAATTCTTCTAGTGGGCAGCTTTGCATGGTTGGTTGTCTTGGCATAGTAGATGCAGATGGGAGTAGCTGTAACTCTCGTATCTGTTTGTATATTCCTCTTTCATTCTCCATAAAGCAGCGAAGCATAATTGTCGGGAGTATTTCGAGTATTGGTAAAGGTAACAAGGTGTACTTTCCATTATCATTTGAAAGGCTAGTGAGGCCCTCAGAGTTATGGAACTATTTCAGATCCTCCCATCCCTATTATGGTTACTCAAAAATCCAATCAGCTGGTGCAATCCTAGAAAAAAATGAGCCCTTCAGTTTTGGAACTCTAGTAAAGAAATCCTTGCTGCAATTTCCCAAACTAGAAGACACAGATGCCTTTCTATCCAGCCTGTCGCTCCTTGCAGAAGATCTGACCCTTCAAATCTCTGCCGTTCCTGATCCATTTCCCAATTCTCATCCCCCAAGAGTCGATATTCAGATGGATATTTCCTCACTTGGTCCATTGTTTGGCCGCTATTGGTATTCAACAAATGTAACCACCACAGAGGAAGAGACACCTTACCACACTAAAGCTGAATCCACTGAAAAACAGCTCCTTTTGAATGTATCAGCTCAACTAACAATTACTGGAAAAGATTATAGCAATTTTTCTGTTCTTTTTCTGGAGGGTCTTTATGATCCACATTTTGGACGGATGTATCTTGTTGGCTGCAGGGATGTCCGAGCCTCATGGAAGATCTTATTGCAGAGCATGGATCTTGAATCAGGTTTGGATTGCTTGATAGAAGTCATAGTGTCTTACCCACCCACTACAGCTAGGTGGTTGGTTAATCCAACTGCAAGAATTTCCATAGCCAGCCAGAGAACTGAGGATGACCCACTATATTTTGGAATGATTAAGCTTCAAAGTCTTCCAATTATTTACAGGAAGCAGAGGGAAGATATTCTCTCCCACCGGGGTGTTGAGGGAATCCTCCGTATTTTGACTCTTTCATTAGCAATAGCTTGCATTTCGAGTCAACTATTTTACCTCAAGCAAAATCTTGATTCAGCTCCTTTTATTTCCCTTGTCATGCTCGGTGTCCAAGCCCTTGGGTATAGTTTTCCTCTTATTACTGGTGCTGAAGCTCTCTTCAAGAGAGAGGCTTCTGATTCTTATGAAATGCAATCTTATGATCTTGAGAAGAGTCAGTGGATGAATATGATTGATTACACAGTGAAGCTTCTTGTGCTGGTGATGTTCCTTCTGACTCTGAGGCTTTGTCAGAAGGTGTGGAAATCTCGGATCAGATTACTTACACGAACCCCACTTGAACCACACCGTGTCCCGAGTGACAAGCGGGTAATTATTGCAACCCTTACCATACATGTCATTGGATACATAGTTGTTTTGATCATTCATACTGTAAATACTAGTCAGAGACCACTTCAAACAGATAGGTTTATAGATTCAAGGGGTCACTCCCAAACGCTACGGGAATGGGAAATTGAGCTAGAGGAGTATATTGGCCTTGTTCAAGATTTCTTTTTGCTCCCTCAAGTCATTGGTAATTTCATGTGGCAAATCGATTGTAAACCTCTCAGGAAACTATATTATATTGGGATTACGGTGGTCAGACTTCTCCCTCATTTCTATGACTACATAAGAGCTCCAGTTCCCAATCCTTACTTTGCAGAGGAGTTTGAGTTTGTGAATCCAACTTTGGACTTTTACTCTAATTTTGGGGATGTTGCCATTCCCATCTTTGCGGTTTTCCTTGCAGTTGCCGTCTATTGTCAGCAAAGGTGGAATTATGAGCAGCTTAGCCTGATTCTCAGCTTCAGGCAGTGTAGACTTCTTCCTGCAGGATCAAGAGTTTATGAGAGGTTGCCTTCCAAATCATTTGAAGCTGAGCTTGCTTCTGATGTTAATGGGAATACCTCACATAAGCTTGAGCATGATGATGAAGAATAGTTGAATTTCTTCTCAACATTACTGACGGAAGAGTTGTTGTAATCATAGGTGTAAGTAGGTGATGGTTTCATGTTTGTTTTCCAAGTATAACATGTTGGCTTGTAAAATTGCTATTAAAAGCTTGGTTTTATCCTGCATATTTTAATCATTTTCCCCTTAATAGAAAACAAAGACAATTCTCTGCACTTCAAGTTGGTTTTATCTTTGTTTATTCTCAGCATTCTTGCTGGATGAATTTTCATGGCTAAAAGGTCGCTGCAACTCTTGTAAGTGGGTGTTTCTCGAATATATTGAGTTATAGATCTTAACTAGATATATTTACGACTTGCTTCATGAATTGTTAAAATTTCTATATGATTAATAGAAATAGCAACTATAGTTTATTTTAAAAAACGTCATGAAATAGTTGTACTGTATGTGAATAAGCAACCTGTTTGAGCTTGAACTTTGTGTGGATTAGATAAATATCATGTATCTATATTACCAATTAAATCTGGTTTTAAAAACTATATTTTGCTAATATTTACAGCAATTGATATATCAGGTCGTGCAAGAGCAGAGCTAGCTAATTTTTGTTGAGGGTGTCAAAAGCAAAAGAATAAGGGTTAAAAATTTTAAAAACTAATATGTTGAATTTAACTAATAATCAAAATATTTATAATAAAAAATAATTTTATGTATCATTAAGAAAAAAAAAAGACTTACAATAATTTTTTAAGAAAGTTATGCTCAATTTCTTAGATTCAAATTCATCAGTTATTAATTATGTACTGAAAAACATTTATATCTTTAGAATTAAGTTTTGAACATTTTGATTCACATTGCTCTTGTTTATGAGTTGAAGCATTAAGGCTTAGTGGCTCAAATGTAGGAGAATCATTTAAACGATTTACATTTTTTCCTTTAAAAAATTTGTCAATTGTTTTCAACTTACTCATACTTTAATCAAACCTGAAAAAAAATTAATATAGTCAACCTCGAATATTCTTATTTTAATTTAATTTAAACTTATAACACTATATATAAAATTATAATACATAAAATATAAATAGTTAAATACAATATATAGGATTAATAATTTTCTCCTTTATAATCAAGATTGTTTAAAGATTATATATTCAAAATAATTTTTTTCAACTAAATATAAAATGTAAAGTATATAAAAAAGATATATTCATGATAATTTCCTCTTACATAATCAAGATTAATAAAAAATGATACATTGATAAAATTTTAAGTAACAATGCAACACTATAACTTATACTAGAGAGCTACATAATAATTTATTAATTTTAAAAGATTAAAATCATAGAAAATAAAATTCACATAATAGGAAAAAGAAGAATATGGCTAATAGAAGATAGAACCCATATATGACATTATAAAAAAAAAAAGAATATGGTTAATGGTTCGTAGAAATTTGAAAAAAAAATCTATAGAAACTTAGAACATATGAGTAAATAGTATAAACAAATATAAATTAAAATAATAATATAAATTAAAAAAAGAACAAAAAAAACTTAAAATTGAAGCATGTGAGATATTTTTTATTATTCTTTATTTGTATTAATTATTAAATAAAAAATTATTTTGAGGGACCCATTAAGAGATTATATTAAAAATTTTAAAAATTTTATATGATATAAAATAAATTTTAAAAATTTTGAGGGGGCCATGCTCAAGGAGGGTTCGACCATAAAGTCGTGTATTGCTAACAAGATATATTAAAGCTCTAATTGCACTAAGATATTCTCGGACCAATAAGTTGTTCATTATCTTCATGAGGTTGGAAATGGTATATTTCACTTTTAATGGCCTTACAACCATTGATGAACTCAATGGATATACTCCATTCATATAAAATCATTTTAGCACTTTTACTATATAATTGAATTGATGGACAAAAATTTCAGTTCTCAATCTTAAGACTCAAACAAAAATTTGTTTTTCTAAAATCTATCATCTCAAATTTGTTCTTAGTAATCCACGAGTTTTGATAACTTTTCAAGAATTTTAATAATGTTTAGGTTATCAACGTAAGCATTAATTATGACAAATTCATATTCGAATCTTTTTATAAAAACACATGAATATCTAGGATCATTCCTTATAACCTTCTTTCAACAAATATTCACTAAGGTGATTATACCACATGCGTCCGGATTACTTTAATCCATATAAAAATTTATTTAATTTAATCAAATATATTTTTTGAGAATTCAAATTTTTGTGCTTCAGGCAACTTAAATCTTTCAGGGATTTTTATATAGATATCATTATCAAGTGAACCATATAAATAAGTTGTAGCTACATTGATCATATGAATTTCAATCTTTTCATGCATTGCCAAACTAATTAAATATCAACATGTAATTGCATCCACTACAAGAGAATTTGTCTCTTCATAATCAATACCAAATTTTTAGGTAAAACCTTGTGTGACAAGCTGTCCTATATATCTCATAACTTCATTTCATATTCGCACAAATACCCATTTATATCCCATTGGTTTTACACCATTGGTGTACGGACTATAAGTCCAAAAACTTCATGTTTTGCAAGTGAATTCCACCTAAATTGTGTTTTTCCACATTTGTCAATTATTTTTATTTCTATATTTTTCAATATATGTAAGTTCAAGATTTTCATTTTCTTTCATAATATGGAGCGCTAAATTATATACAAAAATATCGTCAATGTTTGTTTCATTTCAATTCCATCTTTTTCGGTCATGACATAATTGATTGAGATCTCTTCATTTTCAATGATTTGATGTACCTGAATTTCTTTTGAAATTTTTTATCAATTATGTTAGGAGTCTCTTCTAGAGTTTTTGCTTCCTCTTTTAACCATTTTGAATATTTGCTTATTTAATTTTTTATGATTTTATCTTTGGAATCGATTTGTTTCCATGCTTTTGGCGTGTCTTGTCCTACAAAGACATCAATGCTAATAGCATTTGCAATTGGTATATAAGATTTAGTTATTCTCTTTAGGTCAATGAATACGTCAGGCAATTGATTTACTATATTTTGCAAAAGAATTATCTTTTGAACTTTAAATTCACATTATTTTGTTCAAAGATCAAAACTAGATAATGATAAATCATTCCAAGAAATTTCATTGACCAACTGCTTATTTTCTCCCCCTAATGTTAAAAAAATTGTTTTATCAAAATGACAATTGGTAAATCTTGTTGTGAATAAATCTTCTGTTGATAATTCTAAATATTTAATTATAAATGGAGATTCATATTCAACATATATTCCTAACCTCTTTTGGGGCCATCATTGTGCATTATGATGGAGCAATTAGGACATATATTGTACATTCAAAAATTTTTTAGATGAGAAATATTTGGTTCCTGACCATAAATTGATTATATAATGGAAAATTTGTAATAACTTGTTTGGCTTGATGTGTATAGGTGTTGTTGCATCCAAAATTGAATGCCCCCAAATAGAAATTGAGAGTTTAGATTTGATAAGCAATGGCCTTACAACCAAGGCCTCTTTGTAGGATAAGGGGGCCATGGCTTCCCCCAAAATTTAAAATTCTTTTTATATATTATATAAATGTTTTTAATTTTTTTTATAAATTTTCTCAATGGCCTCCTCAAAATAATTTTTATTTAATAATTAATACAAATAAAGAATAACAAAATAATTTCGTATGCTTGACTCAATTTTAAAGTTTTTTTTCAATTTATATTTTTATTTATGTTTATTTTATTTACTCATATGTTTTAAATCTCTATAGATTTTCTTTCACAAATTTCTATGAACCATCAATCATATTTTTTTTCTTTTTTATTATGTTATATGTGGATTCTATCTTCTACTTGTCATGTTTTTCTTTTTTCTATTATCTGGATTTTATTTTCTAAGATTTTAATCTTAAAAATATATAAATTATTATATAATTCTCAAATATAAGTTGCAGCATTACACTGTTACTTAAAATTTTATCAATATATCATTTTTTTTATTCAGAATAACTAATGCATTCTATCATGTATGTTGTAAATTTTAAGTAACAAGGATATACATACCAATTGATGGAATAAAATAATTGTATTTATTGCAATACAATTTTATTTATTATATTTATTTTTAATGGCTTTCAAAATCATTTTTTATTTAATGATTAGTTTTATTCTTCAAACTACTTGATAAAATTAGAGTCATTATAGTTAGTATAGTGCTACTTAAGCCCAACAAATAAATTCTAAACTAATATGCTAAGCCTATTAAATTTACAAAAAAATAAAAGTGAGTCTACTAATTCAAACTCATTAAGTTTTAATAAATCTAAGCCTATCATAATGTCACGACCCGGAACCTCCCTCAGGCCCATGACAATCGCTGCGAAGTCCCGATTGACATTCATTATCCGGAATGCTAACCGGAACCCCGCAAGGCTTACATATAAGTTTCTTTCCTTTTCTGTGAGCAATCATTGTTAAATATCGAGTTTTAAGAGAATATATACTATTTTAGATCAAAAACAATCAAAATAGAATTTTCGTCACACAGGGGTATTTTGGTCATTTTTTCTCAAAAATTTCGAAACTGGCTAAAACGTAATATACAATTACAAAACACATAATTCATATTCAAAATGAGTTTAAAAGTCTAAAATCTTCATTTAAAACGAAATTACGGTTATTTGAATATAATAAGAAAATAAAAGAAATATTAAGGAAAATATTCTATTTTCTTATAAAACAATATTTATAGAGTTATACGTGAATAATTTTTATAGCGTAAAAGCTAAATAAATTTATACATACTGAAATACAGTAAGCCAAAATATTTAATTTAATTTACAATAACAAGAGGGCCCCCGAATAAACAAAAGTAAAGAGGACTGTGAACCTACGGTTTGGAAAATGCAGATCCAATGGTAGTCCTCGATGAGATCAGCTATCTACAGTCTATACTGAACCTGAAATGGGTGGAAAGGAGTTGGGTGAGATTTTGCAATCCCAATGAGTAAACAGACATTATCATAAATATCTAAAGGCGAGTAAAATGGAGGCAAGTTTAAACAACAAATTTCAACCCATTTCATAATGTTTTCAATTTATTTCTTAAACCATAAAATATTTGTAATTTACCAAAACAGTTGTTAAGGCTTATGTCTTTTATTAAAACAAGGCTCAAGCCAAAACTAATCCTCGGGGATACCTTGGCCGAGGCATCTAACCGAGTCCGCCAAGGGTGTTAAAATATTCACACGTGAAACACATTTTTATTTTTAAAACCAGCCGTTCCTTGGCGTTGGCCGAGTTACACATTCACGTGGGGGTTCGACGTGAAGTGAGCTCTAATACTACCCCAGGAGTTACCCTCCTCGCCTCTACAACCGGAGTAACTATATAACTGGGTTTACCGTGCCCCTCTAATAGGCAGTCCACGGAAACCCGTCACTGCAGTGACTAACCCACCAATTTTAATAAAATTTCGACAGTATAACGTGGCTTTTATTTATTTATCCAGCCTGCATAGTAAAAACAACTTACATAAATTTCCCAATGCACTCACAAAATATAGCCACATATACTCATTTCTCATAAGCCATTCCTAGGAAAATATATATTTTTCAAGTCAATTTGCAGCCTCCAATTACTCAATTTCATAATCAATACAATATATTTTTATTTGTCACATTTATTCCTAAAACATCAAAAATCCCGTTTTAATCTCGTTTTCATTTCATAAAATACATAAAGGGCATTTAAAAATAAACTCTAGATAATTTACAATAATAATAAGTTTACTCACCGTTTGTACAAACTAAAAGCTTTCTAAGCGCCCCGATCACTACTCGTCGGGTACGACTTCTTTGCCTTTTCCGGAAGGCTCTCCTCCTAGACACATTACAAAAATTTACACAATTCATCACATTGATGCTAAATCACTATATAATTAACTTAAATCCTATACTAATGCATGGTATGAAATGCAATAGCCTAAAACGGCTTAAACGCGGTATTAACCTATTTTTGGCACTTTGCCCGATAAATTGCTAACGCGCTCCATTTTAGCTCTAAATCATCCCATTCTCTCTCCAACATTTCTAACCATTAAATATCAGCCAATAACCTTCTAAAAACAACAAAATCAGCTCACTCCCTTCCTTGGAAAATTCGGCCAAAAATGGGACATTAACTCGGTTAATTTTCTACTTTGTTTTTCTATCACGTTTAATCGTTTTTCATCATTTTCTCTTCATTTTCCTTAGAATAAAATCAATTCATCATCATTGTACAGCATTGAGCATCCAGCCAAGAGTGGGTATTGTGAAAATTTAATGATTTCTTGCCCAATTTAATTTCTAAACACATTTAACTAACTAAAACTATCAATTTAACTAAAAATCAAAACCTAAAAATTTCAATTTCTCTCCCCTAGAATTTCGTCCAGCCCTTGATATCACTTTTTGATCTCTCTCCTCAAGCATGCTAAATGGAAATAAAGGCATAGGAAAGGTAGAAATCAAGCTAAAATCGAAAAATCTTACCGTTAGACGCGTAAACGGTCGAAAACCGCGAATTTCCCTTTGAATTTTCTTGTTTCTCTTTGGTTTTTCTTTTTTTCTTCCTTTCCTCTCTATTTCCTCTCTTGTTCTTCCTTATGGCCGGCCAGCACTTAAAATGGGGTTTAAATGGGCTGACTTTTCATTAAAATAATATTATTTCATTAAAAAATGCCACGTGTCACTTTCCCATTGGCCCATTTTTAAAATTTCATCCATTTGTTTCCAAATTTTCACCATACACTTGTCCCACATATCCATAGCTTAGATAAAATTCTCAGACTTATCCAAAGTCTCGGTGGAGTAATTTTTGAAATTTACACTTTTGCCCTCGTAAAAGTCAAAAATTACATTTTTGCCCCAAAAACTGAAAAATTGCCCATAGACATATTTTTCATCCCTTATACTCATACCATTCTCCAATTTGTCAAATTTGATCTAAATTCTCTCAAAATCTCAAATTTTGTCCGTGGGTGGCAAAATTACGATTTTGCCCCTACACTCCAAAAATCACCAGAATTAAACTTTTTCACTTCCTATCATTAAATTATACTCCAAATAGTTAATCTTGGTCAAAAATTTCACTCCATGATCAAATTATTATCTTAGGTGGCAAAATGACGATTTTGCCCTTGAATATCAAAATTTCTAATTTTACCCCAAATGAACCCTCGAACTCCGAACAATCATTTTTAGTCATTCCTGGACTATAAAATATTAAATTTCATCCTACAATTCCTATTTGAACTAATTCAAGGTTAAATCAATTTAAGTGGACCGTTAGGTACAATATCAGGTTTCGTCTATTCTTAGGTGCTTTTCTAGCGTAATAACATGCTACTCAATGCATGTATGTCATGACATGTATTTATAGGGTCGGGTTTTACACATAAATTATATCTCCATAGTTCAATCCAATAACCCAATATGTTAATTAGCAATTTAAGAGGCAAATAAAAAATAAAAAGGGAGGTCGGACATATAAAGTAAAGAGGTAATTCATTTGAGTTTGAAAAATTGTTTTCGTTTCCACTCTTGAGCGTAAAGAGTGAGAGAGATTCCTTTTATAGTTTCATTTAGTCATATATGTATAAATGACACCATCATTACTATTAATGTATATTTTTTTATGCTCAATGTCTTCTGAATTTTATTTAATCTTTTATATGAGTGATTATTGAATTATATATAAAATTCTCTTTAACTGTTTAATGTCTCTTTCTGTTGGCCCCTCTCTTTGAAAATACTCTAGCTCTGCCCCTGGTTGCAGCTAATTGAAAGTGTTTAATAAACAATTATACTAGATTGTTTTGTGTATGAACATAAGCAACATGTGTTCAACAGTTATTCCAACTAATATGCAACATTAAATGCTTGATATATAAATTCACTAGCATTGTTAAGGCAAATTGTCTTGATTTTATAATTAGAAAAAAATGCTTCCTAACAAATGATTTGGGTGATTAATCTTGTAAATGTCAAATTATAAGTTGATAATAAGTACATATTGACCATTTAATTGATGTATCGATTAAAATTGTAAAATATGTAAATGTTTCACATGATGGATGTATAAATCCACATATATCACCTTAAATATGTTTAAATAATGTAAGAGATTCAATTCCAATTTTAGCTAGTGATGGCTTTATAATTAATTTGCCTTCAAAGCAAGTAGCATATAAAAATTCATTAGATTGAAAAATCTTCTAGTTTTTCAATAGATGATCATATTAATTTTCAATAAGTTTAACACATTATTGACCCGGGATAGTCCAACCAATCATGCCAAATACTAAAATCATTAGTAAACTTCATAATCTCCCTTTTTTTTTATGATAACAAAACATCCATTAATTAATAGCATAGTGTCTATACGTTTCTTTTATACTGCACACGTTGAGAAATTGCTCCCTCTGAATGTGTGCTCCCCCTTAATGTATGCATGACATTTCAAGTTATTTTATTTTCAACTCAGCAGACCGACTAATTTCTATCTATTACTCATTCAACTAGATGTAGTAAAATCAGTGCAGATAGCTAGTACCAATTCAGTAATATGTGACATTTGATAAAACACATTCATGAGTTAACATACAAACTTCCATGATTGTTAGTAATAAGTAACAAGATATCATCCACCATTCAATAGATATCATTATCAAAATAACAAGATGTCATCAATAGATTATCATCAACAAAATAATAGAATGTCATCAACACCCAAGCATCAGCAAAGGCTAATTCCTAAAACACTGTATTGTTACTCCTACTTTCTCCCCCTTTTTGTTATCAACAAAAGAAGGTGTCCTACGAATAAGTTGATTCAATATTGTTGGCTCCATTAGTTTTTTATGATAATAAAACATTCTCATTCATTTGTGTCTAATATTTCTACTTGAGTGTGCAGGACAAGAATTGTATGCCAAGGATAAATAAATTATTCCAAGGGACATATAAAAAATTATATGTTTAAGAAGCCACAATTTATCAACAAAGTAGAAGCTCCTTAGTTGAATAATAAAGGGTTAGTCAGCTAAAATTCAAATCAGAAGTTGGTGGGCTTAAGAGTATTGAGAAACAAAAAAGACTTAGTCGACCAAGAAATGGGTTAGTCAACCAAGAGTCTATTACCAAAAATCTGGACTTCAAGACAGAACTAACTTAATCGACCAAGAAGTAAGTTAATCGACTAAGAGCCTACTGCCAGAAATCTAGACTTTAAGACAAAAACAACTTAATCGACTAAGAAGGAAGTTAGTCGACTAAGTGCTCACTGTCAGAAACTGGGATCAGAAGACAGAAACAACTTAGTCGACTAAGAGCACAATTAGTCAACTAAGATCATTCTGTTAGAAAATTTGAAATGAGCGCTAGAAGACAAATTAAATGCCAGTACTGCCACCAAACTGTTTTTAACAGTCAAAAACTGCCTAATACCTATTAGAGTTGATTCTTCAAGTATTTAAGAGGCTCCCAACAGCTAGAAAAAGTAATTAAGGCTTCCAAGAACAAGAAGGGCTCAAAAATCAGCAAAAAAATTCTCTGCACTCTTATTGCACTTCACTCCTATCTTTGTATTTGAGATAAGCAGTTCACTTTGTACCACTTAGATCAAGTCAGTGATCATAGGTACACTTTTATTTCTCTTCTCCTTATATACTTAAAGTATGCGAGACAATCGAAGAAATTTATTCAAACGTGGATTGCTTGATTGAGTGTATAGGTTCTAACTTAGCCTAAAAAAGTTAGTTGTTGGGTTTTGGTTGATCCCGATAAAAACTATTGTGAAAGGTTTTAGCTAAGCCTGGTAAAAGCCATTGTAAAAACTTGGTGAAAGCTTGTGAATTTCACCGTTCATAGTGGATGTGTTTGAAAAATCCTTGGTTGAACAATCAAGGTAGTGGATGTAGGTCCTTGACCGAACTACTCTAAATTCTGGTGTGATTGTCTGCTCTGTTTTTAATTTTTCATTCATTTTTAAATCTTTCTTTTATCTTGCATTTGTCCCCAATTAGAAGTCAATTTTAGTAAGAGCCAAAAAATACTATTCACTCACCTCTAGCACATTTACTTGGGACCAACAAGTGGTATCAGAGAAAGTTCCCTGTTCTTAAGGTCTAACACCTTTTGGGAAGATCCAAATGGCTCTTCAAAAATCAATAGTGGCTGAGGGACAATCAACAAATAGACCACCTCTGTTTGATTGCTCAAATTACCCATATTGGAGTACTAGGATGTCAATATACATTAGAGTAATAGATTATGAGATGTGGGATGTCATAACTGATGGTCCCTTTATTCCTTTAACCTTAAATGTTATAACCAACGAGATGATTCCTAAGTCAAGGTCTGAATGGACCGAAGCTGAAACCAAAAGAGTCCAAACTAACTTTAAGGCAATCAATACACTGCATTGTGCTTCAACTCCCACTGAATTCAATAAAGTGTCAAGCTATACCATATCTAAACAAGTGTGGGATAAACTTAGGATTATTCATGAAGAGACTTCACAAGTTAAGGAGTCCAAGATAGCCCTCTTAATCCACAATTATGAGATGTTTAAGATGGAACTTGGTGAAGATATCACCAGCATGTTAGATAAATTCACAAACATCATAAACAAATTAAGTCAGCTAGGCAAACCAATTCCTGAGCATGAAATCGTTAAAAGACTTCTTAGAAGCCTATCAAAGAATTGGAAGCCAAAGGTGACTGCCATCCGTGAAGCCAAGGACTTAAATGTTATAACTCTACATGAAATCTGTCGTTCTCTTCTTACTCACAAGTTGGAACTCAAGGAAGAGGAAAAATAAGACAAGAGGGAAGCAAAGGAAAAGAACAAAAGTATTGCCTTAAAAGCAAGCATCCTTGAAGAAGAATTAGACAGTTTATCTTATGATGATGATGAGGAACTAGCTATGGTTGCAAGAAGGTTCAGAAAGCTAATGGGCCAAAGAAACTGGAGATTGGCTAGAAAAGGGTATAGAAAATAACAAGACTCTTCATGGAAAACCAAAAATAAAAACGAGTTCAACAAGAAAGAAGAGCTTATATGCTTTGAATGCAATAAGCCAGGACACCTCAAGTCAAAATGCCCTTGTTGAAGGAAGAAACACCAAAGAAAAACAGAAAATCAAAGAAAGCATTGGTGGCTGCAACCTGGTCAGATAGTGATACCTCAAGTTCTGATGATGATGAAGAAAAGGTGGAAGAAAGAACTAATATGTGTCTGATGGTAAGGGATGATCAATCCGAGGTATCGTCATCCCCTTTTGATATTTCAATTGATGAATTACAAGAAGAGTATGAATGTCTTTATGATGAGTTTGAGAAACTTGCATCAAAATATAAAACTTATAAAAGAAAAACTCTATCTCTTGAAACTGATTTGCAAAAAATAAAACATGACTTCAATTCGGTTTTTAAGCAAAGAAATTTTCTAAAATTGAATTAGAGCATTCAAAAACAGATTTTGAAACTCTAAAATTAGAATTGGAAAACAGAACAGAAGCTTTGCAAAAGGCAGTTGAAGAAAATGCTAATCTTAAAAGTTTGAGGAAAGAAACATCAATGAAGAACACATATTTTAAGAAAATTCTGATAATGCTTCATCTAGATGTTATAATTGTGGACAAATTTGAACATTTATCATATAACTGTTATAGAAATAGAAGCATGTAGAAAACAAGAAAAATTTGGGTTCCAAAAGGATCCTATATTGCAGCTAACCTTCAAGGACCCATCAAGGTATGGGTACCTATTACGAAAAGCTGAAAATTTGTTTTGCAGGTTGAGCTAAACTTAAAAGACACATGTTCAAGAGCTCAACTAAAGGAGAAAGAACCATGGTTTATGGACAGTGGCTACTCAAGGCACATGACTGGATATGAAATGTTGTTTGCTCAGCTGGACAAGAAAAAGGGAGGTACCGTTTCCTTTGGTGATGATTCAAAGGTAGAATTTATGGTATAGGAATCATTGGTAAGAACTCTCAAGCTTGAATTAGTCATGTGTTGCTGGTTAAAGGTTTGAAACACAATTTATTGAGTATCAGCCAATTATGTGATAAAGGTTTTAAGGTATGCTTTGATTCAAATAAATGTGAAGTGATTGATATAATTACTAACAAAGTTTCATTTATAGGAAAAAAATTAAGAATATGTATGTTATATTTCTTGAAGATCTTGAGATGAATTGTGAAACATGTCTTATAGCAAATGTTGAAAATGATGGTCGGTTATGGCATAGGAAACTTGGTCATGAAAGCATGCATACCATTTCAAAATTGATAAGAAAAAATCTGGTTATAGGATTGCCTGAGCTTAAATTTGAATATGATCAAATTTGTGATGCATGTCAACTAGGAAAACAAGTTAGAACGTCTTTTAAAAATAAGAAGAATGTGTCAACCTCTAGACCACTAGAATTGCTGCACATTGATCTATTTGGGCCAATTAACACAACTAGTCTAGGAGGAAAATCATATGGCTTTGCGATAGTTGATGACTACTCTAGGTATACTTGGGTCTACTTCCTTGCTCATAAGAATGATGCACTACTAGCATTTATAAATCATTATAGGAAAGTTGAAATTGAAAAAAAACTTGCCATAGTTAGTATTAGAAGTGATCATGGTCGTGAGTTTGAAGGAGATGAGTTTGAAAACTTTTGCAATGAAAAGGGGTTGGATCATAATTTTTCTGCACCTAGAACACCCCAGCAAAATGGAGTTGTAGAAAGGAAAAACCGAACCTTAAAAGAGATGGCTCGAACTATGCTTTGTGAAAACAATCTACCAAAATATTTTTGGGCAAAAGTTGTCAACACAGCAGCATATATCCTTAATAGAGTCTCAATTAAAGTCTTGATATCAAATACTCCATTTGAACTTTACAAGGGTAGGAAACCAAATGTCTTTCACCTTAGGAGTTTTGGCTGTAAGTGTTTTGTATTGAACAATGAAAAATATTCTCTAGGAAAGTTTGATGCAAAGAGTGATGAGGCAATATTTTAAGGATATGCATTAAACTCAAAGGCCTATAAAGTTTTTAACAAAATGCCTTTAACTGTTGAAGAATCAACCCATGTAGTTTTTTATGAAACTAATGCCTTGCAAAAAGAAATTCCTACTGATGAAGATGATACGGATGATCTTGAAAGACAAATGGAAGAAATGAATTTAGATGACAAGAAAAACAGTGAAAAAAAGTCCTTAGGAAGAGAAACAGAACCTCCACCTTTAGAAACATTGCAAAGAATTGAAAATCAGCATAATGACCTTTCAAGAAGCTGGAGATATGTAAAATACCATCCACAAGAGCTGATTATAGGAGATATTACACAAAGTGTCAAAACTAGGAGAGGAGTTAGAGAAACATGTGAGTTTTTAGCTTTCATATCTCAAATTGAGCCTAAGAACTTTGAAGAAGCAGAAAATGAGGAAAGCTGGGTAATGGTCATGTAAGAGGAACTTGATCAATTCAAAAGAAACCGTGTGTGGTCATTAGTCTCTAGGCCTTTAAATCACCCTATTATTGGGACAAAATGGGTGTTTAGAAACAGGGTAGATGAGCAAGGAAATGTCATTAGGAACAAAGTTAGGTTAGTGGCTCAAGGGTATAACCAAGAAGAAGGAATTGACTATGATGAAACCTTTGCACCTATTGCTAGGACAGAAGCCATAAGACTGTTGCTTGCATTTGCTTGTTTCATGAACTTTAAACTATTCCAAATGGATGTAAAAAGTGCATTTTTAGATGGTTTCATTCAAGAAGAAGGTTATGTTGAACAACCCCCCGAATTTGAGGACTATGAAAAACCAGATTATGTGTTCAAACTTCATAAGGCTTTGTACGGACTAAAACAAGCTCCCAAAGCTTGGTATGAAAGACTCTCTAAGTTCTTAGTTGAAAAAGGTTATGTTAGAGGGAGCATTGATACAACATTATTTATTAAAAGATACTTAAATGATTTAATTGTTGTTCAAATCTATGTGTATGATATTATTTTTGGTGCAACTAATGAGGCTTTATGCAAGAACTTTGCTGAAGAGATGCAGGGTGAATTTGAGATAAGCATGATGGAAGAGCTAAAATTCTTTCTTGGGCTCCAAATCAAACAAAGTAAGGAAGGAATTTTCATTAGCCAAGAAAGATACATTCAAGACATGCTTAAAAAGTTTGACATGTTGAAGCTAAAATCAATTAGCACACCAATGAGTCCATCCACCAAACTTTATGTTAATGAAAAGGAAAAGGATATTAATCAAAAGCTCTATAGAGGTATGATCGGATCACTACTTTATTTAACAGCCAACAGGCCTGATATCCAATTCAGTGTATGTTTGTGTGCTCATTTTCAATCTCAACCCAAGGAATCACACTTGACTGTTGTTAAAAGAATTTTTAGATACCTCTTAGATACACAAACTTTAAGGATATGGTATCCTAAAAAATCATCCTTTAATCTAGTTGGATATTCATATGTAGATTTGGCTGGAAGCAAAACTGATAGAAAGAGCACTAGTGGAACCTGCTAGTTTCTAGGTAGTATGCTCGTGTCATGGTCAAGTAAAAAACAGAATTCAGTTGCTCTCTCTACAGCTGAAGCCGAATATATTTCTCTAGGTAGTTGTTGTGCTCAAATCTTGTGGATTAAACAACAACTAAAAGACTTTGGAGTAACAATGGATAACATACCAATATATTATGATAATACCAGTGCAATCAACATTTCAAAAAATCCTGTACAACATTCTAAGACTAAGCATATCAAGATTAGGCATCACTTTCTTAGTAATCATGTAGTGAAAGGTGATATTAAGATTGAGTTTGTTAATACTTTACAACAATTAGCTGACATATTCACGAAGCCTCTAAATGAGGAAAGACTTTGTGAGATTATGAGAAATTTAGGAATGGTTAGTGTGCAGGAGCTTTAGGAAAAATTCTTAAATTTTCTAAAAGGACAGTGGGCACTTAGTTGACTAAAAGAGTCACTTAATCAACTAAGAGCATTTTGTCTCTTTAAATAATAAGACTCAGTCAATTAAAGAAATGAGGAATTAAATAATGAAAAGAAACTGCCTACCAGGTGATGGAACAGAAAAGAAAAATTACCTCACCAAAAATAAAATTTAAGAAGGAAATTTTTAAATTTTAAAAGAAGAGGTTATTGAATGTATTTAAAGAGGGGAAGACAGACGGTTTTGATAGAATTCAACCTCTCTTAACACATTCTCACTTCATTTTCTCTCATCTAAAACTGACCCTGTTGAAACAAAAATTCTTCCTTCTTAAACCCACAAAACCCTAAGCCATAAATCTCTCAAACCAAATGGCAAAACATTTACAGACTAAAGAAATTCTGAAAAAGAAAATAGGTAAATGACCAATGGAGGAAAGTAGGCAAGTTGAATCTCAGAAGAAGAAAAATAAGAGTATGTCCACCTCTGAGATCGAGAAATCTGGGAAAAAGCAGACCATGAAGGAATACAAAACAAAGAAGAAGAAAGAAAAGGGTAAATCCTCCAAGAAAGGTAATATTCCATCCTTCAAATTTAGGAATAAAGCCCATGAAGATAAATTCAAGAAAATAGAAAATTCTCCAATTATATGTGGAAAATTCATAGACAGGAACAGCTTTGATGAAGCCCTTGAAATTCAGATTATTTTATTAGATTATTTTGAAGAAATGAAACTGAAGGATTTTAGCACTTTTAAGAATCGAACCTATAGTGCTAGTTCGGTGAAAGAATTTTATGCTAACATAGCCTTAGATAAGGATGAACTTGAGGATTCTGATGATTATATTGATGATTGTTTAAATGTCTTTTTAAATGGAAAGGAATTTGTTGTGACTGTTGCCGATTTAGGAAATATACTTAAAATTGAAAGTGAAAATGGTGACTATGAGATGCCTAAAAACTATGATCCCACATCTCTGTGGGAGATAATCACAGGGAAGAAAGAAAAATATTCATCAAAGAGTAATATTGGTTTGATTAAAAGTCCACAATTAGAATTTGCATTACTTTATTGCTGCGAATATTCATGGAAGAGGTGGCAATTTTGGTTATATTAGTCTTCAAGACTTATGGCTAATGGAGTATGCCTTCAATGGTGCTCCACTTAATTTAGGCAGATTCATGATTGAAAGAATGAGAGGAGCCTGTCGATTGGAAAAAATAAATCTGCCTTATGGAAATATCATTACATCATTAGTGCAAAAAAAGGGAATTTGGAGCTTTAGGTATGAATTGGATAAAGTGAAGAGCAGGGATCAAGCTATTTACCTTGGGAGTCTGCCTAAGATGGGGTATAAGCTTGAGGGACAAAAATATGTTAAAACCCCCAAGGTCACTCCAAGGTGAGAGTCTTATCTCCCTGCTCAGTTAGAGGTAGCCCACTCACAGTTCTCAAATGAAATGGTTTTCAATCTGCTCATGCGAATGGATGGAAAGCTTATTGACTAGGCAGTGAGAATGCAAAAAATTGAAGAAAAATTAGCAGAACTGGAAAATGTGTTGAAGAGAAAAGGAAAAATGCCTCATGAACCTGCAGCTGCAGACACCTCTGCCACTCCAAGCCATGCACCAGCAGGACAAGATGCTGAAGGTTCTGCCTTCCAGGCCAAGGGTCATGAACCTGAAGTTAATCAACCAAGGAAACCCCCCTCACCTTAGCCACAAAAGAAAGTTGAATCAGAACAAGGTACTGATGTGCTTGGCTCACTTGATGAAATCCTCCATCCCATCATGAACATCAACAAGAGTAGCCTTCTCCTCCTAATTCTGAGGAAGTATCAATCATGGACATTTTTCACCAAATGGTTCAAGAAGAACAGGTAGAAAACGAAGCAGCTAAAGCACAACCACAGAAATCTACATCCCCTGAACCAGCTCATACTACAGAGGGGCAATCTGTTAAAGAAAAAGAAAAAGCTGTTGCAGCTCCACAAGACAAATCTAAACCACTTGGCAACGGCAGGAAAACAATGGCCACCAAGACAAAGTTCCTCAGAAAAAGAAAATCCTTCAGAATATTTGACAAAACTAGACCATCAGCCATTTCTTCTCTTTAAGACCCCCTTGAAATTTCTGATAAATCATCCCCTGAACCTTCACCACAAAAATCACCACCTGAACCCCTAAATGTTCACTATGGCACTAATGAATCTACCCCTTCACCCTCTTCAAAAGATGATTGAGCATCCTTAGATTTTGATGATGACAAAAAAAGGGAGAATTATGGTAGAAAGTTTAGGAGAGAACTGAACATTGCGTGACTGACTTTGAAAAAAAAAGTTTAGGAGAAAACTAGGGGCAATTTAGGAACACTGGCTATTGTTTTTGTTTTACTGCTGTTTTTGCTTTGACAATTAAACATTTAAATTTGACTTTGCTGATAGATGTTTTTGAATGCTGAATAGACATTGTTGTTTATGTTATTGGATGATGATAAGTTGATGTTTGAATATTTAAATCTGTTCTTGAGTTTGTTTGCTGCTGTTTAGAGATTTGGTACTAATATTGGGCTGTTGTGATGATAACCAATTTCTGTCATGATATTGTGAATGGAATGTGTTTGTGAATGTATATGGATGCAAATTATACTATATCTGTTGAATAATAAATGGCATAGATAAAATCTGGTAACAATATACTGTTGACAGACACAGCTGAAATATTGATGATATTCTGTCAACCAGTCACCTATTGTAGATTACTCTATATATCTACATAAATATATTCTGAATGTATAATATCATTGTCTGTATGACATAAATAAAAATTTACTGAAATGAATAAGTAAAATAAGCACACACTTAGGGGGAGAAATCCTCATTTTTTATGCAGAACTAAAAAGATTAAATGGACACTATACTATTAATCAATGAATGTTTTGTCATCATCAAAAAGGGGCAGATTGTTGGCTCCATTAGTTTTTGATGATACTAAAATATTCCCATTCATTTGTGTCTAATATTTCTACTTGAGTGTGCAGGACAAGAATTGAATAATAAAGGGTTAGTCAGCTAAAATTCAAATCAGAAGTTAGCGGGCTCAAGAGTATTGAGAAATAGAAAAGACTTAATCGACCAAGAAATGGGTCAGTCGACTAAGAGTCTACTGCCAGAAATCTGGACTTCAAGATAGAACCAACTTAACCGACCACGAAGTAAGTTAGTCGACTAAGAGCCTACTGCTAGAAATTTGGACTTTAAGACAAAAATAACTTAATCGACTAAGAAGGAAGTTAGTCAACTAAGTGCTCACTACCAAAAACTGAGATCAGAAGACAAAAGCAACTTAGTCAACTAAGTGCACAATTAGTAACTAAGATCATTCTGTCAGAAAATTTAAAATGAGCACTAGAAGACAGATTAACGACCAGAATTGCCACCAAATTATTTCCAACAGTCAAAAATTGCCTAATACCTATCAGAGCTAATTCTTCAAGTATTTAAGAGGCTCCTAACGGCTAGAAAAAGTAATTAAGGCTTCCAAGAACAAGAAGAGCTCAAAAACCAGCAAAAAAATTATCTACACTCTTACTGCACTTCACTTCTATCTTTGTATTTGAGATAAGCACTTCACTTTGTACCACTTACATCAAGTCAGTGATCATAGGTACACTTTTATTTCTCTTCTCTTTTCCTTGTATACTTTGTGTGCGAGAAATTTATTCAAGCTTGGATTGCTTGATTGAGTGTATAGGTTCTAACTTAGCCTAGAAAAGTTAGTTGTTGGGTTTTGGTTGATTCCGGTAAAAACCATTGTGAAAGGTTTTGGCTAAGCCTAGTAAAAGCCATTGTAAAAGCTTGGTGAAAGCTTGTGAATTTCACCATTCATAGTGGATGTGTTTGGAAAATCCTTGGTTGAACAATCAAGGTATTGGATGTAGGTCCTTGACCAAACCACTCTAAATTTTAGTGTGATTGTCTGCTTTATTTTTAATTTTTCATTCATCTTTAAATCTTTCTTTTGTCTTGCATTTGTCCCCAATTAGAAGTCAATTTTAGTAAGAGCCAAAAAGTGTTATTTACCCCCCTCTAGCACATTTACTTGGGACCAATAAATAGGAGTCAGAAAAGGGGGTGGATTAATTAGTGCCAAAGTGAACATTAATGGGTTTAGAAGATGATAAGGGTGATGATTCAGTGGATGAAGAGTCTGAGACTTGGAAAAGTTTTTGGCTGGAAGATTTGGTTGAGGATCTAACTTTTGTAGGAGATTTATTTACTATCAACCTGGCAAACATTTTTCTTTTGAGGAACTTGGTTTTCGGTGCCATGGTTTTCTTTTTTCTTTTTCCTAATTGGATTGATTAGAGCTTGTGCAGATGTGGATCCTTTCCCCTTTCCTTTGTTAGTAGGTTTACTTTTACTTGTAGTGTCAACTGAGCTAGGTGAAGTCTTACCAGGTGCAAGCTTTTGTGTTGCTTCTTTCTCAACTTTTTCTTTTCTTACCATTTGATGAAACACATCCATGATTAAGATTTCCTCAAATTTTGTCAAAGATTTCTTGGTTTTCTTTGCTTCATCATGTTGTTGAAGATTGAAATTGTCAATGATGTTGTCAAGAAAATCAACCACTTTTATATCATCCTTGCCTTCTTTTTCTTCTCCATGTTCAGAAGTATTCTATTTGTTTGCTATGTCATGTTTTGTTTCAGTACCTTCAATTTGAGTTATAAGATTCTTAGAAGTTTGTCCTTCTGCTATAGGACTTTAAGCTATAGGAGTGCTTTCAAATGTAGGACCAGATGGTGTTTTTCCTTTCTCTTCACAATAGTGGCAAAGCTTTGTAGCTATTCTTCAATTTCAAAATCCTGACTGACTGATCATTCAACTTGCCATCAATCCTCATCAATAAATTGAAGATCATTTCATTTGAGATTGGAGGGGAGGCTATCTTGGTCTGAGTAGAGGGAAGATTCTCATTTCTTGGGATGTCTTTAGGAGTCTTAATAAATTTTTCTCTTTCAAGTTTGTATCTGATTTTTGGTAGGCTTCCCAAATAAATAGCTTGGTCTTTGCTTTTAACCTTGTCCACTTGGTATCTTGCACTCCAAATTCCTTTTTTTCTTACCAAAGAGGTAATGATGTTCCCATAAGGCAGATTGATCTTGTCTACATGACAAGTTCTCTTCATCCTTTCAATCATAAACCTTACAAGGTTGAGGGAAGTTGCATTGAATACATGTTCCATTAGCCACATGTCTTGAAGACTTACATAGCTAAATCTACTACTTCATCCATGAATTGTTGATGTAATAAAGTAATGGAGAACATTAGTTTGAGGACTCTTGATGAAGCTTGCATAGCTTTTGGAGGAGTACCTTTCCTTTTTTGCAAGAAATGATTTCCCACGGGGATGAAAGATCATAATCTTCTGGAATTTCATATTCCCCCATATCACATTCAATTTTCAACAGTTTCCCCAAATCAATAGTAGTGACAATAAATTCCTTTTCATTTAGAAACACATTAATACCATCATCAACAAAATCCTTCGGATCATCTAGCTTTATTTTATCTAAAATAAGGCTAGAATAAAATTCTTTGACTAGACTTGGGCTATATGTTCTATTTTCAAAGACACTTAATCTCTTTAATTTGAGTTCATCAAAATATTCAGACAGACCTCTCTTGATTTCAGGAACTTCATCAAAACTATCTCAATTGATGAATTTGCCATAAGATATGGGAGCATTTTCAATTTTCTTGAACTTTCCTCATGAACCTTATTTCTAAACTTTGAGGATGTGGAGTTCCCTTTTTCAGCAACTTTCTTTGACCCCAATGGTTTCTCTTTTCATTTCTTTCTTGTCTTTTCAACCATTGATTATGGGTCATTCTTTTTCCTTTTCTTTTGAGCCTGAAGTGATGGATTCTCCTTAACGGGACCTTTCCTTTTTTTCTTATCACGAGTGTCACTTGGCAGGGTGGTTCTGGCCATCGTTCTTGGTTGTTTCAGACTTAAGGTTTGAAGTGATGTTTGAAGAGTTTGAGAGGAGGAGTTTGGGTTTTGAAGAGATGGTTTAGAAAGAGAGAATATGAAAGGGAGATAGGAAGTTATTAATTTCCCCCTTTTAAATAAAGTTTGACTTTTCTCCTTTTGAAATTCAAATTTCAACCTTTATTTTTGTCTTAGTTTTCAGAGTTTGACAATTTGTTTTTTTTTTCTTTGCTTTTAGTTTCTTAACTAATTAAGTCTTACTTTTAACCAACTAAGTCAAGCATTTTGAATATATTAATCAACATAGAATGTCTTAATCGGTTAGGTGGTTTTCTTAACCGATTAAGTCTCTACTGACTTGTTTAATTTATTTAATTATGCAACGGATAAATCATTTAGTATATTCCTTTAGTTTAAGAGATATTTTTGACAGACCACTTAAGTTGTGTAAGGTGAATGTAAAAGATTTATCTAAAACTCATTTACATTGAGTATCCCCAGTTCTCATCTAATTTTGGAAAATCGTTCTTCACTAAAGGGTTTTGTGAAATTATCAGTGTCACGACCCGAAACCTGCCTCAGGCCCATGACAAACGTCGCGACATCCCGATTGACACTCATTATCCGAAATGCCAACCGGAACCCCGCAAGGCTTACATATCAGTTTCTTTCCTTTTCTGTGAGCAATCATTGTTAAATATCGAGTTTTTAGAGAATAAATACTATTTTAGATCAAAAACAATCAAAATAAAATTTTCGCCACACAGGGGTATTTTGGTCATTTTTTTCTCAAAAATTTCAAAACTGGCTAAAACGTAATATACAAGTACAAAACACATAATTCATATTCAAAATGAGTTTAAAAGTCTAAAATCTTCATTTAAAACGAAATTACGGTTATTTCAATATAATAAAAAAATAAAAGAAATATTAAGGAAAATATTCTATTTTCTTATAAAACAATATTTATAGAGTTATACGTGAATAATTTTTATAGCGTAAAAGCTAAATAAATTTATACATACTGAAATACAGTAAGCCAAAATATTTAATTTAATTTACAATAACAAGAGGGCCCCCGAATAAACAAAAGTAAAGAGGACTGTGAACCTACGGTTTGGAAAATGCAGATCCAATGGTAGTCCTCGATGAGATCAGCTATCTACAGTCTATACTGAACCTGAAATGGGTGGAAAGGAGTTGGGTGAGATTTTGCAATCCCAATGAGTAAACAGACATTATCATAAATATCTAAAGGCGAGTAAAATGGAGGCAAGTTTAAACAACAAATTTCAACCCATTTCATAATGTTTTCAATTTATTTCTTAAACCATAAAATATTTGTAATTTACCAAAACAGTTGTTAAGGCTTATGTCTTTTATTAAAACAAGGCTCAAGCCAAAACTAATCCTCGGGGATACCTTGGCCGAGGCATCTAACCGAGTCCGCCAAGGGTGTTAAAATATTCACACGTGAAACACATTTTTATTTTTAAAACCAGCCGTTCCTTGGCGTTGGCCGAGTTACACATTCACGTGGGGGTTCGACGTGAAGTGAGCTCTAATACTACCCCGGGAGTTACCCTCCTCGCCTCTACAACCGGAGTAACTATATAACTGGGTTTACCGTGCCCCTCTAATAGGCAGTCCACGGAAACCCGTCACTGCAGTGACTAACCCACCAATTTTAATAAAATTTCGACAGTATAACGTGGCTTTTATTTATTTATCCAGCCTGCATAGTAAAACAACTTACATAAATTTCCCAATGCATTCACAAAATATAGCCACATATACTCATTTCTCATAAGCCATTCCTAGGAAAATATATATTTTTCAAGTCAATTTGTAGCCTCCAATTACTCAATTTCATAATCAATACAATATATTTTTATTTGTCACATTTATTCCTAAAACATCAAAAATCCCGTTTTAATCTCGTTCTCATTTCATAAAATACATAAAGGGCATTTAAAATAAACTCTAGATAATTTACAATAATAATAAGTTTACTCACCGTTTGTACAAACTAAAAGCTTTCTAAGCGCCCCGATCACTACTCGTCGGGTACGACTTCTTTGCCTTTTCCGGAAGGCTCTCCTCCTAGACACATTACAAAAATTTACACAATTCATCACATTGATGCTAAATCACTATATAATTAACTTAAATCCTATACTAATGCATGGTATGAAATGCAATAGCCTAAAACGGCTTAAACGCGGTATTAACCTATTTTTGGCACTTTGCCCGATAAATTGCTAACGCGCTCCATTTTAGCTCTAAATCATCCCATTCTCTCTCCAACATTTCTAACCATTAAATATCAGCCAATAACCTTCTAAAAACAACAAAATAAGCTCACTCCCTTCCTTGGAAAATTCGGCCAAAAATGGGACATTAACTTGGTTAATTTTCTACTTTGTTTTTCTATCACTTTTAATCGTTTTTCATCATTTTCTCTTCATTTTCCTTAGAATAAAATCAATTCATCATCATTGTACAGCATTGAGCATCCAGCCAAGAGTGGGTATTGTGAAAATTCAATGATTTCTTGCCCAATTTAATTTCTAAACACATTTAACTAACTAAAACTATCAATTTAACTAAAAATCAAAACCTAAAAATTTCAATTTCTCTCCCCTAGAATTTCATCCCGCCCTTGATATCACTTTTTGATCTCTCTCCTCAAGCATGCTAAATGAAAATAGAGGCATAGGAAAGGTAGAAATCAAGCTAAAATCGAAAAATCTTACCGTTAGACGCGTAAACGGTCGAAAACCGCGAATTTCTCTTTGAATTTTCTTGTTTCTCTTTGGTTTTTCTTTTTTTCTTCCTTTCCTCTCTATTTCCTCTCTTTTTCTTCCATATGGCCTGCCAGCACTTAAAATGGGGTTTAAATGGGCTGACTTTTCATTAAAATAATATTATTTCATTAAAAAATGCCACGTGTCACTTTCCCATTGGCCCATTTTTAAAATTTCATCCATTTGTTTCCAAATTTTCCCCATACACTTGTCCCACATATCCATAGCTTAGATAAAATTCTCAGACTTATCCAAAGTCTCGGTGGAGTAATTTTTGAAATTTACACTTTTGCCCCCGTAAAAGTGAAAAATTACATTTTTGCCCAAAAAAATTGAAAAATTGCCCATAGACATATTTTTCATCCCTTATACTCATACCATTCTCCAATTTGTCAAATTTGATCTAAATTCTCTCAAAATCTCAAATTTTGTCTGTGGGTGTCAAAATTACGATTTTGCCCCTACACTCCAGAAATCACCAGAATTAAACTTTTTCACTTCCTATCATTAAATTATACTCCAAATAGTTAATCTTGGTCAAAAATTTCACTCCATGATCAAATTATTATCTTAGGTGGCAAAATGACGATTTTGCCCTTAAACATCAAAATTTCCAATTTTACCCCAAATGAACCCTCGAACTCCGAACAATCATTTTTAGTCATTCCTGGACTATAAAATATTAAATTTCATCCTACAATTCCTATTTGAACTAGTTCGAGGTTAAATCAACTCAAGTGTACCGTTAGGTACGATATCGGGTTTCATCTTTTCTTAGGTGCTTTCCTAGCATAATAACATGCTACTCATTGCATGTATGTCATGACATGTATTTATAGGGTCGGGTTTTACAATCAGACAATTGATGCACAATATCAACAAATTCAATCTTAATATCTTCTTTAAGCACATGATCTCTAATAAAGTGATGTCAAATTTCAATGTGTTTGGTTCTAGAGTGTTGAATTGGATTCTTAGAGATGTTTATAACACTTGTGTTATCACAAAATATGGGTATATTATGCATGATTATTTCAAAGTCTTTTAATTGTTATATAATCCATATAATTTGTGCACAATAACTTCCTAAGGATATGTATTCAACTTCAGTTGTAGATAGTGCAACAGAGTTTGCTTTTTACATGACCAAGATACAAGCATATTTCCAAGGAATTGACAGGTGCCGCTAGTGCTTTTCCTATCTGGTTTACTTCTAGCAAAATCAGCATCAGAGTATCTAATTAGATAAAAGGATGATCCTTTTAGATACCATAATCTTAAGCTTTGTGTGTCTAAGACGTACCTAAAGATTCTTTTCACAGTAGTTAAATGCGATTTCTTGGGATGTGATTGGAACCATGCACACAATCATCCACATAAATTTGAACTATAATTAAATCATTCAAGCATTTCTTAAAAAATAGGGTTCTACAACACTTCCTCTAATATAACCTTTTTCAACTAGAAATTTTGAAAGTCTTTCGTACCAAGCTCTTAGAGCTTGTTTCAGTCCATATAAGGCCTTATGTAGTTTATAAACATAGTCAAGCTTTCCAAAATCTTCAAAACCAGGAGGTTGTTTGACATAAACTTTTTCTTGAATAAAGCCATTTAAAAATGCACTTTTCATATACATTTGAAATAGTTTGAAATTCATGAAACATGCAAAATCTTATGGCTTCCAACCTGGCAACAAGAGCAAAGGTTTCATCATAGTCAATATCTTTTTCATGATTATATCCTTGAGCAATTAGCCTAGCTTTGTTTCTCATCATATTACCTTGTTCATCTACCTTGTTTCTAAATACCCATTTTGTACCAACAATTGGGTGATTGGTTGGCCTTGGGATTAATGTCCAGACTCTGTTTCTTTCAAATTGTTCAACCTCTTCTTGCATTGCCAACATCCAGCTTTCTTCCTTTTTTGCTTCTTCGAAATTTTTAGGTTCAACTTGAGAAATAAAGGCCAAGTATTCACACGTTTCTTTAACTCTTCTTCTTGTTCTAACTCTTTCTGAAAGATCACCAATGATCTGTTCTTATGGGTGGTCTTTGACATATTTCAAACTTTTTGGAAGATTATTGTTTTGGTTTTCAATCCTTTGCAAACTTTTTAAAGGTGGAACTTCTGTTTCTCTTTCATGGGAGTTTTCTTCACTGTTTTTCTTGTTTTTCAAACTCATCTCTTCCATTTGTTTTTCAAAGTCCTCTACATCATCATCATCAAAAAGAGCTTTCTTTTGCACAACATTAATTTCATCAAAAACTACATGAATAGATTCTTCAATTATTAAAGTTCTTTTATTAAAAACTCTATATGCTTTTGAACTTAATGCACACCCTAGAAAGATTGCCTCATCACTCTTAGCATTAAATTTTTCATGAGTGTGTTTTCCATTATTTAAAATAAAACATTTGCTGTTGAAACTTCTAAAATGAGAAATATTTGATTTTCTGCCTTTGTATAATTCATAAGGAGTTTTAGATATCGTAGCCCTTATTGAAACTTTGTTTAGAATGTAAGGTGCTGTATTAACAACTTAAGCCCAAAAATACTTTGGTAAATTGTTTTCACAAAGCATGGCTCGAGCCATCTCCTTTAAAGTTTGATTTTTTCTCTCAACAACTCCATTTTGTTGAGGTGTTCTAGGTGTAGAGAAGTTATGATCAAACCTATTTTCATAGCAAAAATTTTCAAATTCATCTCTTTCAAACTTTTAATGCTAACAATGATGAGTCCTTTTTCATTTTGAACTTTCTTACAGTGACTTGCAAATGTAGGTAATGCATCATTTTTGTAAGCAAGGAAGTAAACCCAAGTGTATCTAGAATAATCATCAACTATAACAAAATCATATGATTTATCTCCTAAACTAGTTATGTTAATTGGACTTAACAAGTTTATATGCAATAGTTCAAGAGGTCTATAGGTTGAAATGATCTTTTTAGCTTTGAATGAAGTTCTAGCTTGTTTTCTTAATTGGCATGCATCACAAATTTGATCATTTTCAAATTTAATTTTAGGAAGTTCCATAACCTGATTTTTTCTCATTAGTTTTGAAATGGTATGCATGCTTACATGTTCAAGTCTTCGATGCCATAACCAGCTGTCATTCTCATCATATACATAAGACATGTCTCACAATCTAGTTCAAGATCTTCAAGAAACATAACATACATATTTTTTATTCTTCTTCCTATGAATGCAATTTTGTTGGTTCTAATGTCTATAACTTTACATTTATGTGAACCAAAACATACTTTAAAACATTTGTCACACAGTTGACTAATACTTAATAGATTATGCTTTAACCCTTTAATGAAAAAAACATGATTGATTTGAGCATGAGAATTTTTACCAATAGTTTTTATTCCATGAATTTCACCTTTTGAATCATCTCCAAATGATGTTGTACCACTTTTTTTCTTATCTAGTTGAGCAAACAGCATTTCATTTCCTATTATATGCCTTGAACAACCGCTATCCATGTACCACGGTTGCTTCTGCTTCAATTGAGCCTTTAAACATCTATCCTCTTGGTTTAGCTTAACCTACAAAATAAATTTTTAGTCTTTCTTAATAGGTACCCATACCTTAATGGGTCCATGAAGGTTAGTTGATACATGAAAGCCTTTTAATACCTCTTGTAACATGTGGGTCCGGGAACCCGTCCGCTAGATGCGAGCTAATATCGAGTAACTAAGAGTCGCCACCAATCCTTTTTTTTTTATTTAGATGTGATTGGCCACTTATTAACTTGATTCTAATTGACGAAATTCTAAATTAATTTTAAGTCCGTCAAAAGAATGAGAACTGGTTTATGACTTTTTAGAAATGGGTTCGGGAATGCGGTTATGCATGGAGAAAGGTTAGCACCTCTGTGATGCCCGTTCCACGAACGGTACCATTTAATCTTAAGTTATCCTATTGTAGCCTACCTTGATTTAATTCCTATGTTTCCTTAATCCTTGCTTATTAACTAATTTTTTATTAAGTTGGCTGATTGAGTCTTTTATTCGGATTTACGTATGCACGTGATGCGAGCGTAAAATGATGTCATGATTTGTTTATTTTAAATAATGAGATTGGCAATCTTTTATTGGAAAATCATTCGAAGACCATCCCAACACTTTGGTGAAGCTCGAAGTTTTCCTCACCTAAGGATATCCCCGAAAGAACTCGTCTTTACGAGCTCTTCAAGGAAATCCCATCATCGAAATTCTCACCCCAATAACAAAATAAATGTGGTATGCCATGACAAGATAAAAGGATGATATTTATATAAACACGTTTATTAGTTTAGTTGGTTCATTATTCACACAATAATATGTTTAATAATTTAAGGTGATTTATTACTTTATTTATATATTTATTATTATTGATGATTTTTTTTATGTATATTATTTTTTACAATGATTATTTGAGTTAACGGGTATTGGAGTTTAGAGTTCGAATTTATCCCGACGCTTCGGTGAAAATCCGTTTCGATCTCCAAATTTAAGTGATCCACTTAAAAGTGGCAACTCTTTGCCCCTTTTAAGTGAAATAACTCAAAAAATGTATATTTTATTATTTATTTATTATTTCTTTTTATTATTATATTTTTTTATTATATTTTTTCATATTTTTTATTTTATTTTATTTTCATTTATTTATTTATTGACTTTTAGATCAAATTTTGAAACTTCACTAATTATAAATTTTGATCATAAATACAATTTTATTTTTGCTAATTTACCTAACCTATTTTCCTAGAATGGTCTAAAATTAAACCAAAATTACATGTTAATTTGGCAAAATGAGCTTGACCCAGAATCAATCAAAATAAGCCCACAAGCAAAAAGGTAGGATTTATACCTTTCTAAGCCAATATTGGCCCAGCTCGAAGGCCCACGAAAAGCCCAAGCCTGCTGCACCTTATTTGCCTTTTGAAGCCCACAAGGCTGAGCCTGAAACGCACCGTTTTAGGTGTTTGTTTGGCAGCTTGTAATCCTCCAAAACAGCGTCGTTTTAAATACCCTAAACCAAAGTATTTAACCCTTCTTTTTTTCCTTCTCCTCTCATTTTCTGCCCTCTATTCTCTCTCTAGCCGTAACCCTCTCTACCTTCTCTCTAAAATTTTCCCTCTCTCTCTCTTTCTTTTATGGCCGACAGAAGCTTTTCTTCTTCTCTTCCCGTCGCCGACGTTTCTCCTTCCCCTCTCTTTTTATTTTTCTTTTTCATCTCTCTCTCTTTTTTTTTCTTTCCTTTTTGCTCTCTTTTTCTTTCTCCCTTGCCGACGTCTTTTCTCACCACCGGTGCCTTTTCCTTTCCCTTCCTCTCTTATTTCTTTCTTCTTTTTCCAACGATGACCTTCCCTTGTTGCCGATTCCCCTTTCGAGTCTCACTCTACGTCGGCCTCTCACCTCTCTCTCTTCATCGGCCTCTCACTGTCGGCTGAATTTCACACAACCAAATCTGGCCGAGCGGATCTCCCTTTTTATTTTTTATTTTTTTCTTTTTGCTCTCCTCTTTTTTTTTCTGTTGTGGTTTTTTGATTGATTTTCATTTTTTATTGTAGCTAGGGTAATGGGCTGCTAGAACTTAGGATTTTTTTTTTTTGGTTGCTGCTGTTGTTTGAAGAAAAATGGGATTTTTTTTGCTGGATCTGGTTTTTTTGAAACGTTTTCTGGGTTTTTTTTTTGAAATCTCCTTACTTTGTTTGTTGTTCTGACTTCCTTTTTAAAAGATCTGGATTGTCCAAATTTTTAGACAATCTCAAGAGTGCAATCATGTGATTTCGCAGGGCTCCTGGCATAAGCAAGCTCGAGGCAAGTAGTTGGGGGTGACTAGAGAGGGAGGCTGAACAAATGTTTAGTCTTTTCCCTTCTCTGTTCCCCTTTTTTTTAATTAATTTTTTATTATATTATTTGATTATTTTATTTATTTTTTATTAATTTTGATTATATATAATTTTATTTAAGGAATAACTGTCTACAATACCCAAATCATTTTTTTCTTTGAATGCTTTTTCTTTTATGACAATCATAAAATTGTTGACCTATTTTGCCACATACGTAACACTTAGATGAGAAACCATAAGAGTTTCTTTTAAATGTTGTATTTCTTCTTGAAGTTTCTTTTGTTAAGGCCTTAAGAGCAATGTTTTCATCATATGCCTTTTATAGTGCCTCATTTCTATTTTCAAGTTCCAACTGCAAAAGTTCAGAGTCTGTTTTCGAATGTTCTAATTCAGTTTGAAGAATATTTCTTTGTTCAAAAAACAGAGTTGAAATCATATCTTAACTTTTCTAATTCATTCTCAAAAGATGTAATCTTTCTTTTTAGGATCTTATATTTTAATGCAAGTTTTTCAAACTTATCATATAAGTATTCATATTCTTCTTAAAATTCATCAATTGAAATATCACAAAGGGTAGAAGATACCTCGGATTCATCACTTTTGGCCATCAGGCATAGGTTTGCTCTTTCTTCCACTTTCTCCTCATCAACTTCGAAACTTGGTGTACCACTATTAGACCAAGTTGCAGCCACCATAGCTTTATTTGATTTTCTATTTTTCTTGGGAGTTTCCTCCTCGAGCAATGGGCATTCTGATATGAAGTGTCTAAGTTTCTTGCATTTAAAACATATAATATTTTCCTTCTTGTTAGATTCATTTTTGTTTCTGACCTTCCATGAGAAACCTTGATCTCTTCTATAGCTTTTCTCAGCAAGTCTTCTACATCTTTGTCCCATAAGTTTTCTGAATTTTCTAGCTACCATGGCCAACTCTTCGTCATCGTCACATGATAGATTATCTAACTCTACTTCAAGAGTGTTTACTTTTAGAGTAATGTTTTTTTTCTTTTCTTTGGCTTCTTTCTTGTCTTCTTCGTCTTCTTCTTTAAACTCCAGCTCATGAGTGAGAAAAAAGTCACAAATTTTATCAAGAGTGATGACATTCAAATCCTTAGCCTCTCGAATAACAGTCACTTTTGGCTTTCAATTCTTAGGTAGGCTTCTAAGAAGTCTTTTGACAAGTTCATGTTCAAGAATTGGCTTACTTAATTGACTAAGTTTATTGGTGATGTTAGTAAACCTATGAAACATGCTGGTGATATGTTCACTAGGTTCCATTTTGAACATTTCAAAGTTATGGGTTAAAAGAGCAATTTTGGACTCATTGACTTGTGAAGTACCTTCATGAAAGATTTTAAGTTTGTCCCAAACTTGTTTGGCAATGGTGCAGCTTGACACTTTGTTAAATTCAGTGGAAGTCAAGGCACAGTGTAGAGTATTAATTGCCTTAAAATTTGTTTGGACCTTCTTGGTTTTAGCTTCAATCCATTCAACTTTTGGTTTAAGAATTCTTTCACTAGTCACAACATTTGTGGTTGAAGGGATATAAAGTCCATTAATGATAACATCCTACATTTCATAATCTATTGTTCTTATGTAAATAGATATTTTAGTGCTCCAATAGGGGTAGTTTGATCCATCAAACAAAAGTGGTTTGTTAGTGGACTAACCCTCAGCAACAACAAATTTTTGAAAAGCCATTTGGATCTTCCCTAAGGATGTTAAGCCTTAAACAACTAAGGTCTTGCTCTGATACCACTTGTTGGTCCCAAAGAGTGTGCTAGAGGAGGGGTGAATAGCACTTTCGGAATGACATGAAAATTCTTTCTAAGTTAAGAGCTAATTGAGGGAATTTAAAGGTGGAAATTTAAAGATTATTGGGGGAATGATTTAAGTGTTAAAAGTGAGAAGAAAATAAAAGAAAGTAAACAAAACACAATGATTTATAGTGGTTTGGTCCCCTTGATCTACATCCACTACCTTGATTTCTTAATCAAAGATTTTCAAACCAATTCACTAAAATCAATGAAATTTTCAAGCTTTCCACCAAGCTTTTACAATAGCTTTTCACAAGCTCAGCCACAACCTTTAATGATAATTTTTCTTGAGATCAGTCAAAACCCAAAACTAACTTTTCAAAGACAAAATTAGAACTTACAACAACCAGGCTATTCAAAGCTTGATCAACTCCTTAGAGTGTCTAACACACTCTAAGTGATTGAGGAATAATGATATAAAGATGTACCTATGATCACTAAGCTGATGTAAATGGTACAAAATTAGGTGTTAAAACTCTATTACAAATATTGAAGTAAATCACAAGAGGAAGTGAGAGGAATTTTGCTATTCTTTGTTCTTTTTTATTCTTGGAAGCATCTCTACTTCTTCTTAACCGTTGGAAATGTCTTTTATACTTGAAAAATCAACTCTGATAGATGTTGACAGCTTCTGATTGTTGAAAATAGTTTAAAATTCTTTCTAGCCGTTAGTTTGTCTTCAGACATTCAAATTCAAATTTTCTGACAATGAGCTTTTGGTTAGTTAATCATACTTCTTTGTCGATTAAGTCTTTTCTGTTTTACAGTTTGCATTACTCTCTTAATTAGTTAAGAAAGACGTTAACCGATTAAAAGCTTACTGTTTTTGGAGCAACCAACTTCCCCAGCTTTTTTTTGTTGGATTGATTCTTCTCTTGGCTTGTTAATGCTAATCTTCATTCACTCTTAATTAGTTGTGGGATTTGTTTAGTCACTTGAGACTTCTTAAATTATTCTTCACAAATTTGATTGCCTTCTCTTTAGATCTTCACTTTTGGATTTTAGCTCCTTGGGTTAATTGACTAGAAGGCTTTCTGTTTATAACTTATTCTAATGAGTTTTGATGTTTGCTTTTAAGTGATTATTCTATTAAGTGACATACATTTTTATCCTGCATACTCAAGTAGTATAGTTAGACATTAATGAATGGAAATGTTTTGTTATCATTAAAAACTCATGGGGTCAACAGTTAAAAGTATCCATTTACTTTTAGTGGGTTAAAAGTATCGATCCACTCTTGGTGGGTTAAAAAGCATCCATCCACTTCTAGTGTATTAAAAAGTATTCATTCACTCCCGGTGGGTTAAAAAGTATTCATATTATTAGAATAATGATTAGTGTAATCACCATGATTACAATTATTATGGCGACCCCTTCTACATCCATAACCATAATTATTAAATGATGTCGCATTAACTTTAGGGAATGGATGAGATTCATGATTTTTCGTTTGTAGCTCATTATTTTGCTCAACCATAAAAACATGAAATCCAAAACAAAACTTATTTTCAGATTACCAAAAGTATAATATTTTATAATCAAGGGACAAAGTATAATATATACTACATGATAACAAAATTCACATTAAAATTGATTTTTAGGGAATGAAAACACCAAAAAGATATCAAGTAACTTACCTAATTTGCTACAACTAGAAATTAAAGACTAACTATTGAAATCCTTTTAAAGCTTGAAGATGATGAAAACAAAATAATACCAATACTTACCTGATTTACTAAAACCAAACATCAAAACCCAATTATTGAAATCCTTTAGAAGCATGAAGATGATAATACCAAAACTTGAGAAATTAGAGAATCGTGCTGATAACGCGTTATAAACTATAACTTAAGAGAACAAATAAAGATAACTTGAAAGAACAACTAAAGAAAGAAAATAAATATAAGAGAAAGTATTTAGAAGGAGAAAGAAGATTTTATTGAAGTGTGCATTTACAAATGAAGATAAGAAGCCTATTTATAGGTTAATAACCACTTATCTAAATAGAATTTACTAGATGAAGATAATAATAAGGAATTAGATAAATTAAATCCTAATATTGATCCAATCTAATTTACATCTAAATATATATATAAATAGATATTCAGACAAATATTCGTAACAAGATCTTATTTTACATAACACTTTTCATGTTAGTTACTAGCATAATAGGATAGTATGTCTGCCTCTGAATTTGTATTTAACAACATTTAAAATGCTATGAGTAATGAAACCTATTATGTTATTATTTTGGTTGTCTTGCAGTGAATGCAAATTATTATCAGTAACATGGTTGGTTCGCCCACTAGGTGAACGTGTTCAATTTCAGAGTGCGGCGAAAAGTAAACTGTAAATGTATATTCTGTCACTCTATCAATCCAAACTTGCTTTATGATAAACTGCACTGTATAAGATATCTGATACCACTGAGTTGAGAGCAGTAACATACAGAGACAATGAGCAAAAGAGATTCATGAGTTTTTTCTCTTGTGGTATCTTGATCTCTGAGGCAACAATTCCTTCTTTCCTGGTTGTTTTATGGTAAGTAAATTGATCAGTCCAGACAAAAATAAGTGGAAAGAATAACACTTATGGTCATTTATGGTTATGCCTTGTGCATGGAAGAGGAGCAGGATCTTGTTCAAGGATGCTTTTGCTTTAAATGAATGAACCGGGTAAGTCCTTGCACTTGATGGGAATATGAGACATTGAAAGCAGGTGTATTCAATCGACATCTTGCTTACATAGACCAAATTCGTCTTCAATATCCTTCATCTTTGCAATTTTGGATGCAATTTTTTCTATTACTTTTACGGTGTCCCCAAGTTTTTGTTCAAGATGAAAATGACAGTAACAATCGAATTTGAACTCTTCATTTATCTTTGAGTGTTTCTTTGGTGATCCGCTTGATGCTGCAGATGTTACAATTGTTCTTAGATTTTCATTTCCATAATGATGGGAAACAAATATATGCTTCTATCATCGATCTGTGTTGTCACATGAAAGACTCGATATAATCAGTCAGCCATTACTGATCATTTGTTTTTGAAATTGAAGCCTCAAAAACTTATATTTGTCCCTCAACATTAACTTTCTTCTTCTTTGTGTAGCTTCTCTTCTCTTATTATCTTCCGAGGGTTAGCAATAAATGCAAATGCATATCAGACAGACAGACAGACACTAAATTTGCTCTAGGCTTCCCCAGTCCCATGGTTACTTGTATTGAGATTGTTTTAGCAGTTCATGGCACGGTACAGAGGTTGAGCCTAAGAACAGTCCGTTCTATGTGTCATAACAAAAAGTTTTTGCTAGGTGGAATGAGAATGCAGGCTAAGGGTGTTTTTTTTTATTTTTGTAATTGTATGGAAAACCTCAAATCAAATTGTTTTACGAAAAAGCGTTTCTTTGCATGTAAGTGAATAAACTGCTTTTGGATCCAGTATTAGGGTCATAATAAAAAAAAAAAGGCTGCAACTGAAATATCTAGGAATGATCTTCATTGCCATTCTCTCAGCTTAACATACTGTAGACCCGTATACCGGCTGGATTACCCGTCAGGCCCCCAAGCCTGGCCTGCCTTGAACAGAATTTTAAGACTCGAGCTCGGTCCAAAAACATATTTTATCAACACCTCTAGACATAATCATGTATAGTAGTTGTTTGTCTTAGCCTTTAATATTCAGACAATGATGTTAAAGACTTGTCCAACACATTCTGTCCGAGAAAAAGGGCAAAAACCGACACCTTAAAGAATTCTATTGCAGAAAAGGAAAGCAGGAAGGAATTGGAAATAAAATTAGGCAAGCGCAGCATCAGTTGAATGGCAGTTGGTGAGAAGACAAGTCTCTCCGATCCTATCGGAAACTATTAATTTGCCTAATTCCATGCTTTTGGTTTTGGATATCAATTCCTCCCCTCCCCCCTCATTTTTGAGAAATCAATTTGCACCTAAAAGAGACTAAGCATCATGCCTGGCTTAAGCTTAATTAGCTTGGGCTAGAAGATCCAAGGTGATAAAAGAAACAAGACCACGTATTCTGAGCCTTGTCAATTCATTGTGTTGACAATATCTTCAACATACTTCTAGAACAATTTGACATAACTATAAGTTTTAAGCAAGATAATGCTTTATTATTATTATTATTATTATATCTGTAAAACATATCTGAAGGCTTTGAGTTTCTTTATTTATTTATTAATTGTATAAATTCTATGGCTATAGATCCTAAGGAGGGTAACTGCAACCTTCTTCTTAATAAACATACTAGTTATTTAATATTCTATCCTACTAAAAGAACGAAAGGCCAAGGATCAATTCTCATCATATCTAACTTGTAATTTGTCTCCAAATTAATAAAATATGTTGCCAATTTTTAATTGAGTGCCTTTGTTCAAAACAAGGCAGAATGTAGACCACGATTAAAACAAATGCTATTAACCCATAAAAGAAATTAAAACTTGTACCTGTTCATAATCAATAAGCTGTTGAAGTAGGTATCAACAACAATATATATCATAAGTTTTTTTTTTTTTTTGATGTCAGAATTTCCACGCCAAATCAAATTAATTTGGATATTCGATGTGAGAAGGAAGAAATATTAACTCATATTTAGAGGTAGAATTGGATTGTCAATCAATGATTGGTTTGTTAATGAAAGTGCCCTTAGTTACTCTTTAAAATGAATTCAAATATCAATTATAATAGTCTTTTTTCTATTAAATATAGTAATTCACAGGTAATACTATAAATTCGTATACATTCTTACTATGATAATTTTAAAAAATATCCTTAGAGCAGCCGTTAACAAGATTCATAAAATGAAATACCTCATTTCTCAAAGTCTGAATTGAAGCATCCCCAAACTACTGAAAATCAATTTCGATGGCAATTTATATTTATATTTATTGCGGTTGCTACCCCAATCCACACCAAAAGCGAGGACGGCTGAAATAATTCAATGCAAAGCGGCTAAGTCAACGGGGGCATTCAATGTAAGCTACAGCGAGCATATCCCACATAATCCACGCCTAAATAGCAAACCCACCCCTTTATTTATTTATTTATTTGATACGCATAGTTTCATCTCTTAAAATTTAATTATAAAATCTTTATAAAATCCTTGAGATATTTCGCTTCAAGTTTCTTCTTAATTTTAAAAATTAGAACATATTTTCTTCAAGGAAAAGCATCACGTAAACGTTTTGTTCCTTGTTTTAATTATAAACTTATTTTTGCTCTAATGTTAATATTGTTTATCATCTCTTTACAAATGCATGCAAAACTAGAAGTTTACAAAATAATGGAATCCTTTCAATGTGTTGAATGTATTTTTATTTGCTTAATTGGAACTAAAGACTGTTAGATGAAAACTAGAAATAGCAAAACATTGGGTTCCAGCTGGAGATGTGTAGAGAGTGAATTCCTAATTTTAATTTGGCAAGGTGGAGGTTGGGAAGGAGTAATGAAAGAAGAAAGAAAAGTCAAGTGTTGGATAAAATGTGTTTTCAATGTGTTAATCAACAACCTCCTGATTTTGGGGCACACATCATCAGCTAGCTGCTCACATGAATCGCAAGGATGCTGGAAAAGTACTTGAACCCGTCAAGGGTAAGGACTATTGGTATTTTTTTTTTAATTTTTGGAAATAAAAAAATGTAACAAGTGCATTTTGATATAAAATAACACAATATTTTTTTTAATTTAAGGATTATTAAACATAATATATGTAATCTTTTTAGATAACAATATTCATGATTCTTTTTTTTATATAGATTACATTTTGATGATTTCTTCATTTCAAATATGTTATAATTTCGTTTTTTATTTTTTCACTCTTATTTTATAACAACTTATGAAAAAATAAAAATAAATGACGAGAGCATCAATCAAATGAAATCTTCAACATAATTAATCAGTGAATATTTTTATTTAAATTTTTGTTTCAATAAAAGAGAATATAATAATGAAAGGACAAAAGTGGCATTTGGAGACTATCTGAGGTATAGTCATTTTAACCAGCAAAGGGCCCTCAGAATCTCACACGTGACATTGTAATTTTTCTCATGCATGGAGGGTATTTTAGGGTTTTAATCATGGGACCACAACTCTTTGAGAATTTTTGCGCAAGTCGGGGGTGTTTTCGATTTTGCCTTTCAATTAGAGGGTTTTTCTCAAGTTCTCTTACAAAATTAGAGGCTATGACCATTATATGTGCCTTGGTGTTTTGAGAATTCTTGCATATGTCATTACTAAATAATAAACTATTCCCGACGAAACGGATTCCGTGGATAATTAGTGATAAATTATTGATGGAATTAAACTACAAATTATGTTGATGGATAAAGGATTAAATATGTCATTTATAAAATATTAAGTGATAATCCCACACTTTACAAAGATATTTTTTTAGTTTACTTGAAGTTGAAATATTATCAAACTGTCAACTTTTCTTCTCACTCCTTTTGTTTATTTAATAGTTGGCACAAAGATTAGTATAGATAGGATGGGAATGAAATAATTCAGTTATAAAACAAATTAAGAAAAAAGTATTTTTTTTAAGTAAAATTGGGGGACCCAGGGAGGCGGGGAATGCCTTACCTAACAATCAGCTAGCTACGTGGTGTGTTTCTGGCAGGGTTGGGAAGAAGCGTGAAAGCGGACAGGACTGAAAGCAGCTGAGATTGTTGAGTCATAGAATTAGCCAAACCTTGTATTGGTAAGGTGCCGTGAATAAACTTCCAAACCAGTATTGAGATATCCTTCTGGCGACCCACGCCCCAATATGTTTTTCTTCTGTGACATTTGGACCAAACTTCTATCTACAAATATCACGTGGCCTAATTTTGTTTTACAAAAATAAATAAATAAATAATTTGCTGTTGATCTTCAAACGAGACTGGTAGAAGTTCCCGCTTTCCTTGGCTATTCCAACATTTAGTCCCTTCTGTAAAAAGAAAGAACGCGATTTATAACTGTCCTACGGACCCAACAAAACAAAATATCTACGCATTCTGGATACTTGGAAAAAAAAAGAAAAGAAAGGACTGCTTTTAATTACGTAATTATGTAATTATGGAATGAGAAACAGAAGAGCCGCTTCCATTGAAAGGAGGTCAATTACCACGAAAATAAAACTAGCATTTCTGCAATTGTTCACTTTCTTTCTTTTTTCCATAATTACAAGGACATCCAAAAGTGTTAAAATGGTATTTATGCGGTTTAGTGTAAGTAAAAAAAAACAAAGCATTTTAAAAAATAACTCCTAAAGATAAGATATTTTTAAAAATAACATTTTTTAGTTGAGCTGGATAAAATTACTCTTAATGAAACTTTCTTATATCACATGCACATGTTACATGTCATGCACATAATATTACACGCCTATGTACAAAAACATGTTACACGTTATGTATTAAATCTTTTTATATCAAGTGCACATGATGCTAGACGTCGTACACATGATGTTACATGCTATGCATATAATGTTATACGTCATTGTTGTTGATTTCTTACACAAGTGCACGTATTGTTAACAAGTAATATAATAGCAAGTAGAATTTGTTCTCACGGAGAATTGAATTAATTCCTAATTGCTAACTATTAAAATTTTAACACCCTAATCTTATCTAAACAACCTAATTATTAAAAAGAAAAATTGAAACTAATAACTAAAATTAATCTAAAATCTATCAGTAAAATTATTTTATTAACTTTTAGTGATTAATAAACCTAAGATTATGATATCCTCCAATACTTCATCTAAATATTCTATCTTTCTCTCTCTCTTAACTTAGTTTAACGGCTTAAGTTGCTAATCTAGAGTCCTAAATTATTTACAAGTCTCTGTCAAGTTTCTCATAAAAATATATTTCCTAATTAATTTACTATATGTCTATACAAATTAAATTGAAGAAAGATTCATTAAATTCATACTTTTAATTTTGGCTATGTATGGCTTATAGGTGTACGTCTATCCTATATGTAAATCAAATTACCTAATCAACTAAGTGCATTCAATCATATGCTATTCTATTCAAAATCTACCTAAATCTTCTTCATTAAGGTTTAACCTAGATTTTCAATTCAATCTAATTGATAATCAAGCAATTAGAAGTATTAAGAATATAATAAAATAAACAACTTAAATCCATCAAACATAAGCAAAAAAGAGATAAATAAATCAGACTACATATTGAGTTCAATCATTATCTTAGATAAACAATTTAGTTCTCCATCAAGTCACACATCATCAATAAATTAAAGTTAATTATCAAAACCAAAACCAAGAAAATAAAAAAACAACAAAAAGATAAAAAGGAACACAAGAGTTGAATTCTTGATCTCCAAATCTACTTGAATTCTTTAATTTCTTCTTTAGCTCTAACAAGACTTTTCTTTAATAATTCTGTGGCTTGATTTTCAGCTCTTAATCTGGTGTTTTGTTCTATATTTTAAAAGTCTTCCAAAATGTTATTTTTATAGTTTTTTGAAGTTAGGCCAAGTTGGGTGAAGAAAGAATTAAATTCGAAGTAGAATTTCCTCATCAAATTATGTAGGCCGCAGCCTACTTCCTCCAAAGCAGCGGCCTTGACCATTTAAATTGTAGAAATCGTAATTGTTCTAAGACTACTGCAATGCTCCAATTTCAATAAGATTTTTGACTACCTTCCATGCCGAACTGGATAAAAAGGTAAACATGAAAGTTGTAGCTTTTTCTCTTAGTTTTTCAATGGTATAAGAATCTCTTCATTTGGAGCATTGTAGAGAGAGTTATGGCTGAAATACCAAAACATATATAATGAAAGTTTGTACCTTGAAATTGCTCTTCTTCTTCTACTAAAATTCTTCTTCTACTAAAATTCTTCTTTCATCAAATACTTATAAAAACATAAATAAATCAATAACAACCTATCTTAATCACATGAAAACCAAATTAAGTATAAAATTAACCAAGATTAGATTGACTCACCTAAATTATTAATTTAAAATAATTTAAATAAAACTTACTAATTTTTATGCATTACCATAAGAACTAAGCTAAATTATTATCAAAATTAATTTCAAATAACACTATATCATAAGTTATCAACCATGCACAAGATGGTACACATCATGTTGGAAAAAAGTATTGTTATTACACGTCATGTACAAAAACATGTTAAACCTCATGATTAAAAAAGGTTGTTAGGAGCCATGTTGAAAAAAAATATTATTGTTACATGTCATGGTTTAAAAAAAGTTGTTACACGACATATTGCAAAAAAATATTATTGTTACATGCCATGTGCAAAAATATGTTGCACGCCTTGTTGAAAAAAATATTGTTGTTACATGTCATGTTGAAAAACTATTATTGTTACACGCATTGTTTAAAAAATTTTATTACACTTTAATACTTGAAATGTTGTTATTATTTACAAACGAAACTTCAAATCTTTTCAACTCTCTTAATTTCTTTTTGTTTATCTTTTACGATTTGGCACTGATTAAAATGTTTATAACATGTTTTTATAAATCAAAACACAATTTTCCTTATCTAAAACACCTATTTCAACTAAAAATAAAAAAAATTTCCTTTAAAACCCTTGGTTTATAAATTTCAAATTATTGAGTTTATTGATGTCTAGACCTTGAATTGATTCAATTAAAAGCTATTCCAAACATCTGTGATCATTTCTATCATTTTAGTTTCATCCAAAACATCTAAAAATCAAATTTTCAAAATAACCACTCACCCCAAGCACATCAAAACCATCTCTTGACGTCTTGAAAGCACGGGAGAGAAAAATTGAGAGCACAGCAAACAGATGTTGAAGAGAGAAATCAATAAAATTATAGAGAGCTAAATGGTGAGAGAGAGAAATCAAAAGCAAGGACGGAAATGGAGAGAAATTGTGATGGATGATTTAATTTATTTGAAATGATTTCAAGAATATTTTTGTCAAGTCATGGCTAAATATGGTTAAAAACGGTTAATTTTATTTTGGTGACTATTTTTGAAATCAAGTTATGAAGATGGCCATTTTTCACAATTTTCTCTAAAAAAATGTGGAAATAATACAACCCTCAAAGATAAAAAGGAATTTTATGAGTCTTATTCAAATTGTTTCGGTTATTATATTTTTCATTTTAATTGGTAAGGGAATTGCCAAAAGGCGGGTGGGTTGGTTTCTACATAGGGGTAAGCAAAACCAATTCAAACTAATTACCCACCAAAACCAAATGCGATGTGGGTAAAATCGTTTGGTTTAATTGATCTATTGGATTAATTGGTCTAAAATGTTTGGTCCAATTGGTTTTTTGATCGGTTCTTAGTTTTAAAATTTTTAGACCAATCCACCTAAAAAGCCAAACTAGTTATATATATATTTAATATATATAATATTTTTTATATATATTAAGAAGAATTGATAGTAAACTTAATTAATAATATATTTAAAATATATTAGGGTATTATATGTATATATACAAATCATAATCATAACAATTTAATATTAGTTATATATATATATTTATTTATAAATTTATAAGTTATATATTTTAAATGATATAACTTATATGCTAATATTATAATATATAATAGTAAATATCCTTTATATTAATATGTTATAATTATTACATTTTAGTAATATTTCATAATATAAAATGTTATAAATATATATTGTATAAATATATTATATATATTTAATTTATACATAAGCATTACTATAACTTATAATGTACTTTATTTATATGATTACACTTAACAACTTTATTAGTTATCACTTTAGATTTTATAATTAATTGTTTATAATTAATTATTATTTATACAAACTTTGATATAAAATATTTTAACATATAATTTGTATCATTAATTATATATATAATATCATATATTGTATATGCATATATTTAATTTATATATAAGCATTATTACAACTTATAATAACTTTATTTATATGATTACACTTAATAAATTGATTAGCTATCACTTTACATTTTATAACATATTGTTTATAATTAGTTATTATTTATATAAATTTTGATATAAAACATTATAACATATAAGTTGTATTATTAATTCTATATATAATTATGAATGAAATTTATAAGTTTTAATATTATAATTTATAAAAAAAATAGTGATAAAATTTTAATTTATTGATTCAAAATCGGATCAATTAAATCAATTCTATATTTTATCGATTTAATCTTCTTTTATATTTAATCAATTTTGATCTATTTTTTAAAAAATAATTAATTTATTTGATCTTTAAATATAATAAATCAAACTACTTAATTCATCTATTTGTACACCCTTATCTTTAAAAACAAAGAGAGAGTACAATATTTCGACATTCAATTTACTAATACTAGATTATGATCCGTGTGTTGCATACGGACCTCTTTCTAGTTGTTTTTTTTTTCTTAACCTTTCACGTGATTAAAGGAGGAAGTTCCTTTGGACTTACTTTTGCTTATGTTATAAATTTTATATTCAACTATTTCCCCTTGTTTTCGTACTTTCTAGAAGCCAAAAGATGATGAGGCAAATCGGATTTCCCGCCGCTTTTCCACACCTTTTTTTTGTTATAAGACAAACAAGGTCAAAGCCCTCGATTTTCTGCAACAGTTCCTACTTTTAAGATGAGATCATTGGTGACGTTCACAGGATCAATTCTGAGGTGTAAATGTTTTTTCTTTTCTTTTTTGTGGGATTTAAGAGTTTTACTTTTATTAGATCTGAAAAATCTTTGCTTTACATTCAATGGTAATTGTATTCTAGTCAGTTCTTCACCTTATGGGATTGACTTTTATGATACGCCAAATAAAGCCACAGTCGCATTAAGAATTTGACATTGAACTTTATAAGTTGGGTTTTTATTTCAAATTATGTGATGTCGTTTCTAGATGAACATATGGATCCGGGTCAAAATTCAGCGTGTCCATAACATTTCTAGGCATTACGAAGACTTTACTTATTTTTACACCTAAAGGTTTTAAGTTACAGAATAAGATTGCTATGTATAATAATTTCAAAATGAATGAATGTTTGTAATTTCCACAAGATCAAATGGACCGTGGCCAATTCAATATGGAATCGATTTCCGAATACCTTTGGAAACTTTTGTGACGTGATGTACTTGTACTGGTAAGCAAGAAACTGAAAACAATCAGAACGGAAGACAATTGGACTAGACGACGCTGTCGCTGTGTCTCATCTCCAGTTTCGCATGCTTTGAAAAATTTACTGGCACTAATCTCAAGTGGAATTTCTATGAATAATGTTTCTCCAACATTTCTCTGATGCTTTCGAGTTCGAGTTTAGCTAGTATGGCATTGGTCAGCAACTATGTCATCTTAGCCTTTCGTTTTGATGGTTCACATGATAAAATAATAATATTTTTTAAAAATTTGCCAATAATTTTATTTTAAATATGAGCAAGAGAAGAAGAGAATTTGAATTGGGTTCCTATAAACAAAGGAAAAAAATATAAAATTTACCTAACTAATTTTCCACTTATTTATTATTCTTTTAATGAAGAAAAAATAATAGTATTAAATAAAATTTGAATTGGGATTATTTTAATTAAGCACGTGGAAAAAAGAAACAAAACAATTAGACCGAATTTTATTTGATTGCAAATATTTTGTTAAGGAATATATATGACACCACAAAAAAAAAAAACGAAATTGGACCCATTTCGTGGGAGCCAGGACTGTTTGAAAATTACGAAATGCAAACAGTAAAGAAAAAAGACACGAGTAGAAGTGAAATAATATTCAATTTCAAGAAAGGTGGCATTGGATGCAATTGATTTTGTCACAATAAAAATATAAGTTGGGAAAGACTTAAAACAGTCTCACAGAATCTCCAATATCCTCATGTACACAATGCTGCCCTCCATCTAATTCAATCCCACGAAACACCCTGGAAACTTTGGACTTTTGACAGATAACAAGAACTAGGCCGCCAGCATTATTGCTAACGGCCTTATATATAGAGCCAATCTCAATTTTCTTGCACCACCCTCTTCCTTAGCCTCACACCTGTTTTTTTTCTTCTTTTGGTCCAAGGACACAGCCTGTTAACAAAAGGATACCGCCTTCTTTTCCTCGATAAATATTCTAGAGTTTCTTTGTTTTGAACAGGGGAAACCCCATTTTTCTTTTGTTCGTTCATTCTTTCATTTGAGCTCCGGAAGTTGAAAGTTTTCATTGGTTTTGGTGGGTGTTGGCATTTCTTTCGGTGATGGAAGGCGGGGATATATATAAAGCGAGCAGCAGTTTACGGGGCAGTTTACGAGCAGGTAGTTCTTCGATATGGAGAAGCAATACTGTGGAAGCCTTTTCGAGGTCTTCCCGAGATGAGGATGATGAAGAAGCTTTAAAATGGGCTGCACTTGAGAAACTACCTACTGTTGCTCGTCTCAGGAAAGGTATATTGACTAGCTCTCAAGGTGGTGCCAATGAAATCGATGTTCATGACCTTGGATGGCAAGAAAAGAGGACTCTGCTTGAGAGGTTGGTCAAAGTTGCAGAGGAAGATAATGAGAAGTTCTTGTTGAAGCTCAAGAACCGTATTGATAGGTAATCAACTTTTGTATTTTTTTTCTTTGTTTTCTTACTAGGAAAAAAAAAGAAATGTAAATTAAATAATTTGATTAAATGCTCTTCTAAAAATCAAACATTCCTTAAATTTTTGTTTTAAAATTTAATTTATCTTTTAGATATTATTCACTTGACGAAAATTAATGATAAAAAATTAATAAATTATTTTTAAAAAAATTAAGAAACTTAAATTGATAATTATGAAGAACTATTTTGTTTTATGTAGTAACTGTTAATTCTATATTTACTAATTTTTGTAATCGATTTTCCTTAAACTTAAAAAGTTATATCTTAATTTAAACAGAATAATATGTTGAATTCTGAAATAAAAAAAAAATTTGAGAAACATAAATGGTAAAAGAGCATTTTAACGTTAATAATTTTGGAGGGAAAGACTTAAGAAAACAGAGGAACTCTGTTTTAGTCCTTGGAGATCCTGTTCTCAACTCGAGTATCATTGCCTTGGAAATTTCAGGGTTGGGATCGATCTTCCCACAATCGAAGTCCGATTCGAACATCTAAATATCGACGCTGAAGCTTTTGTCGGAAGCAGAGCATTGCCTACCGTTCTTAATTTCACTACTAGCATATTTGAGGTAGCAACCCAGAAAATTCTCATTACTTTCTTATCATTCTACGAACTGCTTTTTCATCTTTTTTTTTTTTGGCTTTTTAGAGTTCTTTCTCACGTTTCAATTTGTGTTGTGATTAAAGGGCTTCTTGAATGAAGTGGGCATTCTTTCTAGTAGAAAGAAACACTTGACCATCCTCAACGATGTCAGTGGCATCATTAAGCCGGGCAGGTAACATGGCGATCTCAGTTTCCATCATCACCTGGACTTTGATGTTTTTATTGTCAAACATAAAACCAGGAAACCCTGGAATTCTTATAGTATTAATTTTGTCTTTTCATGTACTTATCACAGGTTGACATTACTTTTGGGTCCTCCAAGTTCTGGAAAGACAACTCTCCTGTTGGCTTTAGCTGGGAAGCTTGATCCTGCCCTCAAGGTGCTCTAGAAAATTTACATTTCTTTCAATGGGTGTTTCCTTTCTAGGCTTCTTGTTTTTACATCAAGGTTCTTTCTTTGCTCTTATTTCTAATTTGAAACTGAAATTCTCATGCAGTGTTCGGGGAGAGTGACTTACAATGGGCATGGTATGCATGAGTTTGTGCCCGAAAGAACAGCTGCCTACATCAGTCAAAATGATCTTCACATTGGCGAAATGACTGTGAGGGAAACTTTGGCCTTTTCTGCAAGATGCCAAGGGGTTGGAGATCGTTATGGTTAGTTTGATTGATACCACCCCTTATGATTTTTTTTAACATTTTTTCTGCAACATAAATTTTTTTTTGGTATAATTCTACATGATTTTCAATTCTTCAAAAAATGACATTTTGTTGTTCTGGGCGTTGACAGAGATGTTAGCAGAGTTGTCAAGAAGGGAGAAACAAGCAAACATTAAACCTGATCCTGATATTGATGTCTTCATGAAGGTAAGAACTAAGAAGCCATTGTAATGTAAAATATGGACACCTTTTCATCCTCACTGGCAGCATGCCTGCCCTGTTTAGTTCTTCTTCAGGCCTCCTGGAAAAATTAGTTGCATATGTAGCTTAAAGTCATGTTCTATGCACTCGAGCTAATTGTTTTTTTCGTTCATGACAAAAGGAAATAAAATTTGATTGAAATTCAGAAATGGAATTCAAATTAAGATTAGTTTTATATAACCAGAATTCCCATTCTAAAGAATCTTGTTTCCATCATGATTAATATGTTTCACGTTGTCATTTTTAACTTTGCAGGCAGTAGCAACAGAAGGTCAGGAAGCAAATGTAATTACCGATTATATTCTAAAGGTAATATTACAGAAAGTTCTCAAGTATATTGAAGGATATTCAACAACTAAGAAAAATCCTTATTGAATGCATTTGCCATAACTTTTACAGATTTTAGGACTGGAAATATGTGCTGACACAATGGTCGGGGACGAAATGTTAAGGGGCATCTCTGGAGGACAAAGGAAGCGTGTCACAACAGGTAACTCGTTAAATCAATCAAGCCATTAATTCCATTACCAAAGTACCCAAAATTTCTTATCATCAAATTTAATTATGTTCATTGAAATAGGTGAAATGCTGGTCGGACCAGCAAAGGCACTGTTTATGGATGAGATATCTACCGGTCTGGACAGTTCTACAACTTTCCAAATTGTGAACTCGCTCAAGCAAACTGTTCACATCCTTAATGGAACTGCAGTCATCTCGCTTCTGCAGCCAGCTCCAGAGACTTATGATCTTTTCGATGACATTATTCTCCTTTCTGATGGTCGAGTTGTATATCAGGGTCCTCGTGAACACGTGCTGAGCTTTTTTGAATCTATGGGCTTCAGGTGTCCTGAGAGAAAAGGCGTGGCTGACTTCTTGCAAGAAGTAAGTCTTGATAAAGAATTTGTTCCTTTCTTCATTGTAAAAAAGTTGCTGTTCTACCATATTACTCAACTTAATTAATTGCAGGTGACATCAAGGAAAGATCAAATGCAGTATTGGATACGTAGAGATCAACCATACAGGTTTGTCACGGCCAATGAATTTGCTGAAGCATTCCAATCATTCCACGTGGGAATGAAACTTGGTGATGAACTTGGAACCCCATTTGAAAAAACAAAGAGCCACCCAGCTGCTTTGACAACCAAAAAGTATGGTGTTGGGTTGAAGGAGTTGGCGAAGGCTTGCATCTCAAGGGAATATCTACTAATGAAGAGAAACTCTTTTGTTTATATCTTCAAGTTTATGCAAGTGCGTACTAATGATATTTAATTCTTTGACCCCAATTATGGTGTATATGATCGTGACTCTAACGTCCTTTTATTTTCTTTTATGCTATTAGATCACAGTGATGGCGTTTATTACCATGACACTCTTCCTGAGGACTGAAATGAAAAGAGATTCAGTTGAGGGGGGACAGATCTATATGGGTGCTTTGTTTTTTGGCATGATTACGATCATGTTTAACGGAATGTCTGAGATTTCCATGACCATCGCTAAGCTTCCTGTCTTTTATAAGCAAAGAGACCTCCTATTCTTTCCTTCATGGGCATATGCTCTACCAACATGGATACTCAAGATCCCTATCACATTTGTGGAAGTTGCCATATGGGTATTTTTAACCTACTATGTCATTGGGTTTGATCCAAATGTTGAAAGGTATATAAAGTAATGACGATAAAAAGTCATGGGGTACTTGCCTAGTAGCATATATAATTGCTTGTTCACTAGCTCTGATCCAAATTGACGTGCAAGTAATTTATCTTGTGCAGGCTGTTTAGACAGTACTTCATCCTTGTTCTTGTTAACCAGATGGCTTCTGGATTGTTTCGGTTCATTGCAGCAACTGGTAGAAACATGATTGTTTCTAACACTTTTGGGTCATTTGCTTTGCTGGTGCTTTTTGCATTGGGTGGCTTTGTCCTGTCACGAGGTATGTTAAGTGTTAGAAACAGAATAGGAAATCAAACTATCAATGAAAATTGAACTTTAAACAATGCTGATCAACTTTCTTTATATAATGTCACAGAGGACATAAAGAAATGGTGGATATGGGGTTACTGGATTTCGCCAATGATGTATGGGCAAAATGCATTGATGGTTAATGAGTTCCTTGGCAACCAGTGGAACCATGTAAATGCTTTGAATTTGCAACGCTTACAGTTCTGCTTTTATTATTCACAATTTGCTGATCTTTTATATTTTCTTTCATATTGAAGGTGCGTCCAAACGTAACAGAATCAGTGGGAATTGAAGTTTTGAACGCTCGGGGCTTCTTCCAAGATCCACATTGGTATTGGATTGGAGTAGGGGCAATGATTGGATTCACATTATTGTTCAACTTCGGTTTTACTCTGGCTCTTACCTATCTAAATTGTGAGTATAGCTTTACCTTCTTAAAATTTATGCCTCTCTTTGGAAGCGAAATCTAATCTTTTACCCCTTTTCCAATAAATATGCAGCATTTGAGAAGCCTCGGGCTGTAATATCAGAAGACTCTGTAAGCAATGAGCAAGAGAATGGAGTTGGAGCTGGCGGAAGCATTCAGTTATCAAACTATGAAAGTAGCTCAAGTCCTGCAACTAAATCAGGTATAGACCTTGTTTATATTTGTGTTCAATGTCGTTGGATACAAGCCATTGTATACAATACTAAATCTAATTGACATGCAGAGATTCAAGATGACATTCGAAGAAGCACCTCATCCAAGTCCTCATCTATGACTGAGGCAACTGTTGGTGCCCTTGGCAACAAGAAAAAAGGAATGGTTCTTCCATTTGAGCCACATTCCATCACATTTGATGACGTAATATATTCCGTCGAAATGCCACAGGTAACATAAGGTTCCATGTGCAAATACCAAATTTGTCCAATGGTTGGATTGTGTCTTGTTTCAGTTTAATGTCATCTAGAAATATGAGAGTTTATTTGGTTGAATTGAAACTTTGCAGGAAATGAAAGAACAAGGTGTCACTGAAGATAGGTTGGTGCTATTGAAGGGTGTTAGTGGTGCTTTCAGACCAGGCGTTCTCACAGCTCTAATGGGTGTTAGTGGTGCTGGTAAAACCACTCTGATGGATGTGCTGGCTGGTAGAAAAACTGGTGGTTTTATCGATGGGAACATCACAGTTTCGGGTTACCCAAAGAAGCAAGAAACATTTGCTCGAGTATCTGGATACTGTGAGCAAAATGATATTCACTCTCCTCATGTCACTGTGTATGAGTCCTTGCTCTATTCTGCTTGGCTTCGACTGCCCCCTGAAGTCAATGCTGAAACCAGAAAGGTTGGCATTTTGAAACCCTAAGATATTTCAATTCTCTTATTCTACTTTGCTACAACCTAGAGGCTTTTACTAAGCTAAGGAAATACAAAATTTGATTTCCACTCCTCAGGGTTTGTTCAAGTTGAGAAGCTTTGAGTTTGATAAAAGTTTCCCATCCATTGATTATGGATTAGGATGAATTCAAGAAAGTTAGCACACATAATTGAGTTGAAAAAGAAAGTGATTTTCTTCTTTTTTTTTTACCAATTACCAAAGTTTATATTGTTTAATAAACTTGTTTAAAAGGTTTGAGTATGGGGTATATAGGTCAGTTTATCTAGATTGAAATCCTCACAGCAGAGTCCAACAAAATAAAATAATTTCCTAGTGATCACTTTGTCTTGAATTAAATTGATGGTTTTATTTCAACATATGATTTCAGATGTTCATTGAGGAAGTCATGGAGCTTGTGGAACTGAATCCATTAAGGCAAGCACTAGTTGGCTTACCCGGTGTAAATGGTTTGTCGACTGAACAGCGCAAGAGGCTTACTATTGCAGTTGAGCTTGTGGCAAACCCCTCTATAATTTTCATGGATGAGCCAACTTCAGGGCTTGATGCAAGAGCTGCTGCAATTGTCATGAGAACAGTTAGGAACACAGTGGACACTGGAAGAACAGTTGTGTGTACCATCCATCAACCAAGTATTGACATATTTGAAGCATTTGATGAGGTGAGAAATTAAAAATTTGAAAGGGAAGTTGCTACTTTTTAGTTGGTTTTTAATGTAATTGTGTAACTAATTAAACATACCATTGCAGCTACTCCTTATGAAGCGGGGAGGACAAGAGATATATGTGGGGCCATTAGGACACCATTCTAAACATCTTATCAAGTATTTTGAGGTGAGATGTAATGCAAGACCACAAATTACAAAATACATTAACTCATTCATCTCTCCATTCACCTGAACTATCTAACACTATAATGTTCATCTTCACCAGGGTATCCAAGGAGTTAGCAAAATCAAAGATGGCTACAATCCAGCAACTTGGATGTTGGAAGTTAGCACAACTGCACAGGAATTAGCTTTGGGTGTTGATTTTGCTGATATCTATAAGAATTCAGAACTGTACAGGTAAATAGGCTGCTCTGTTACATCATTGCAGCAAAAAATATATACTGATTCAAGTAATTACTTTTATTCAGCATAAGGTCTATATGTGGCTGATGGCCTACCTTGAATTTGCTACTGATGCATGGCATTTGTTCAGGAGAAACAAAGCTCTTATTCAAGATTTAAGCAAACCTGCCCCAAGTACAAAGGAACTGTATTTTCCAACTCAGTACTCTCAACCATTCTTGACTCAGTGTCAAGCTTGCTTATGGAAGCAGCACTTGTCATATTGGCGCAACCCACCATATACCGCTGTGAGATTTCTCTTTACAACTGTCATAGCATTGATGTTTGGGACACTGTTCTGGGACCTTGGCACTAAAACGTAAGCTACAACTCAAGCACAAAAGCTCAAACTTCAATGTTGGATTTTATCAGCTTCATATATTTGACACATTGTGAAATTACAGGAAAAGGCAACAAGATCTGACCAATGCAATGGGTTCAATGTATGCTGCTGTTCTGTTTCTTGGCATCCAGAACGCTGCATCTGTGCAGCCTGTTGTGGCCGTTGAAAGGACAGTCTTTTATAGAGAAAGAGCTGCTGGAATGTATTCCGCCATGCCATATGCCATTGGCCAGGTAAGTTTATACATTTTGAAGAGTCCAAACAGTAAAGCAAGTTGTAACAATTTTATAGTATCACTTTATTGACTTCCATTTTGCAACTACAGGTCTTAATCGAGTTACCATATATTTTTGTTCAATCTGCTGTGTACGGCTGTATAGTCTATGCAATGATCGGATTTGAATGGACCGCTGCTAAGTTCTTCTGGTATCTGTTCGTTATGTACTTCACCTTGCTGTACTTTACCTTTTATGGCATGATGGCTGTGGCTGTCACACCAAACCACCACATTGCAGCGATAGTTTCCTCAGCTTTCTATGGACTATGGAATCTTTTTTCAGGATTCATCATCCCACGACCTGTAAGTGCTGCTTTCTCATAATTTTTTCTTTTTCAAAGCTCTTGGTATCTTTAGCGTATACTCTACACATATCTTGATCAGGATTAACTTTCTTCCCACTCTTTCAAACTTGTTCTATATACAGAGTATTCCTGTGTGGTGGAGATGGTACTATTGGATATGTCCAGTATCTTGGACCTTCTATGGATTGGTTGTTTCACAATTTGGAGATATACAGGACACCCTTGAGGATGGCAGCAACGGTGAGACAGTTGAACAATACTTGAGAAATGTCTTTGACTTCAAACATGAATTTCTGGGCGTAGTTGCAGCTGTAATTCTTGGGTTCACAGTACTCTTTGGAGGAATCTTTACCGTTTCCATAAAGGTGTTTAATTTCCAAAGACGATAGAATTGGTTTTTTTTTTTTTTTTATTCTTTATCCTCAATGTAGAATGTTTAAAGATCCATCCTAGTAATGCTAGAGTATTATAAGGAAAGGAACAAGCAAAAGTTCCTGTTCCTGTACGTTATATTCCTATAAAAAATCTAATGACATTTGAATTTTTATACATAATTTATTACAAAGTTACAAATTCTTTCATTGTAATTGAGATTTTGTTGTATGTAACTATGAATCAATGAATAAACTCTTTAATTGAGATGAACCAAATGTGATTTTTCTTGTACCAAAGTTCAAAATCAATTACTATGTATTTGTCAATCATAAGAGAAGAAAGTGCTTGGCTGAGGATTTATTCCATCACAAAAGAAGAAGAAGAAGAAGAAGAAGAAAACAAGCTTATTCTACAAGAGTCTATTTATCTAACATAAAATTATTTAACAAAAACTTTATGAAATTATGTCTGCATTCAAAAACTATGATAAATAAATTAATCTAAAGCTTCCTCATGTGGATTGTTACAGTTCGGGTACATTTTAAAAAGTATATTAATTAAAAAAATGATGTTCCTTATTTAAAGGGTAAAATCTCACATTTTACACTGTAAAACTAAAAAGTGAACTAGAAAGATAGCGCAGATATTTTTCTTACACACATTAAGATTCATTGACGTTTTGGGAATTTTCCACTTGAACATGACACCTTATATTTTGCCCTTCTTGGGCATGAAATCTATTGGTTATTTTTCTCCTGTTTTATTCTTGCCGTGTAACAAATTAAGGGTTCATTGCCTTCTAATCAATCTGCGGAAACTAAAGCAACTCTACAAACAATATAAAAGTTTAGCCCACTAGCTAGCATCTCTCTTAATTCATGAATGCAAGAAGCAATGTTTTACTTAAGTAGTACTTGTATTCTTTCGTCTAAAATTATTATAGATATAAATGAGTCAACAAATTAATCACCGGAATTATCAGATTATTAGTTTCCAATTTATTTTCTAAACATAGGAATTATCTTCAAGTTATATGGCTTAATGAGATGTGGGGATCATATTGAAATGAAGCTTGAACATTTATTACCGGGACAAATATTCACCTTACATATATGAATAAATATGAATCTGCAGAGTGTAAAATATTTTATAATTGTGATTTTTAAAAATTTGTAATTATTTTTAATTAATTATGTTAAGATTCTATTAAAATTCTTATGGAATCAAATTCACGAGTTCATTATTTTCGCTTTTATGGGGGGTTTTCCCCTTAATTTTAATGCTTAAATGGAAAAAATTTCCTCTTAAAATTTGAGTTCATTGATATGGATCACTCGAAGTGATATCTTATTTTTTTATTTAAATTTTGAAAACGTTGACTTGTTATGTTTATAAAATAAGAGATGATTATTTTCAGTTATATAGTCGAGATTTTAATGAATTTTTACGTGCATTAAAAAAATTAATTTGTTAGTGTAACATTGCAAGCCAATCGATTTTGTATTTGTAAATACTACATTAATTAGACATATTTTATATTAAATATATTATGGATATTTTATATAATGTGTGAGATATTTTTTTATTGATGAGTTTATTTTTAAAGAGTCATGAGAGATTTTTATAAATAAAGTCTTTGGAACATAATAACCTTGCAAAGAAATTATAAAGGTTATAATTATAAGATTCTTATGCATTAAAGCCTTATTCCTAAATATGTTCTTGGTCATTATATTGTCAAGAATAAAGATATTGACAATGCTCAAAGATTGGCACATGCTAAGTCTCCTTACTTTGAAAGTAAGCAACCGATTTCATAGGTGGGTGCATGTTAAGGAACAATTCATTGAACATGACCCGCTATGAAAGTTCCATTTTATATTTCACTCAAGTGTCTATGAAAATACTTTCATGTGTCAATAATTTAAGTAATCCCTAGACTTGTGTTACCAGGTCATCTTATATGTGAATTGTTATGCTTTAATTTCACCACTATAGGTCTGGAGGCGATTAGATGCCTAAATAGGGTGTTTTTGGATATTGTATGGAGCTTGCGAAGATGAATAAGTAGTTAAGAGAGGATTCATCACTCTAAGTGATTTGAAGGGAACATATCTCATTTGCTCCTAACTTATAGTGACTGACAATCCTTGGCCAAGGCAATCTTGATAAGTCAATATGGAAGCTATAGGACTAATATGGATAAGTTAGAAAGTAGACACCAAGCCAGGTTTTTTTTATCTATTTGGGATATTTTGATGAAATGATCAAATTATACCGAGATATTGTACATTGAAAGGTTAGTCAAGCCATATTGACTCTCCTAACATTTGAGTGGCCATAATGTATTGCTAGATGCTGCTCATGATCTATAAATATAAATATAAATTCCTAATTGAATTGATTTATATTTATTGTCAACATATTGTGGACCTAATGGGTCATGTTTAATAAGATAACAATGTGAAATTAAAATGGGACTAGAATTTAATTGGAAATTAAGAATTTCCACCATGGACTTAGTTAAATTGTTTAATTAAGTGGAAGGATTAAAATGCAATAAACCAAAAGTATTTTAACTTAACTATAAATACTTTTTATATGTGTGCGCACTTGGTAAGAAATAGGTGAGAAAAGATGATAGTAAAATAGAAGGAGAAAACCCTAAGCCTTAGGCACCATTTTCTTAAGAAAACTTTTTCTTATCTTCTTTTAACTCAAAAACAAATAATCTTTGATATGTGAGATTTTTCAAAAAATCTTAGCTACTAGCATAGCATCACGACACCACATAATTCCAATTTATTGTACGTTTTCAATTGACATCTGTGTGGATCACCATTGGAGGCTAGACACATGGATAGTTTTGGTTTGCAACAACTGGGCTTTAGTGTACAATCAAGTGAAGAGATTTTGACACATGATTTTTTGAAATCACTTCTCAAGGTATATGGTTGAACATATGTTTGTTTATATTTGCTTTTAATTGACTAATAGGGCAACATAAGTGATTCAAGGGTGGTTTCAGTTTTGTTTGTTTATATTCCGTGACATTATATGAGTGTAATTTCTTCTCTAAGCATGCTCGAAACCCTTCAATTGGTATCAAAGCCTTCTTATTGTTGTCCTTTGATTGGATATTATGCCTTGGTTGTTACCAAATTGACAAAAATCGTTTTGCTCAAAAATTTTAGTCAAAATCGATACATGTGCCTAAATTATCAAAAATTGTTTTGGTAAATTTTAAAATTTAATTCTAGTATATTAATTATGATTTAATACTTGTTTTTAAGTTTTTGAATATTGATTTCAACCAAGTTTTTACAAATTGAAAAGTTAAAGTTCAAATTCAAATAGTTTCATGCGAGTTTAAGCTTGAATGGTGATAAATCATGACAAAAAAAATTTAGAATTTTTCTAGGGTTCATTAATATTACTTTGAGTAATTTCCAGCTTTGAAAATATGCCAATTTGTTTAATATATGGTCTGGAAAATTCAGGTATTGGTTGTTCATGAACAACCAAATTTTTAGGGATATATGATACCCAAGGTATTGCGGTTGTGGTGAAATTCCAACTTGTAATTTTTGGCTACCTTGATTGGTGTTTAGTCGCCACTTTAGGGGCTGCAAAGAAGCCCATGTGTCGTCCCAATTAATCTTAGTTCAGGAAACTTTGACTAGACTTGTCAAAATTGGCCTGACTCATTGAGCCAACCCATTTTTTACTGAAAGTGGGGTGGGTTTGGGTATGAAAATTTAGGCCTATATTAGAACATGGTCTAAATGAGCTAGCCCATTTGATCAGTGGGCTATCTCAGGTTGGTACGGGCTAGAAAAAAAATTAATAATTTTAGTTAATTTAATAATTTTATATATTTAGTTATATAAAATTAATAATTTAGCTACTAATGGTATTGTTTATTCTATATATTTCAATATCTTTAATCTTTGCTTGTCAAATTAATAATTTTAGTTAAGATTGAAACTCACTATCTCTTTTTCTTTTATGGCAATGAATATTAAATGATAATGATTCAGACTTTGAGACATTATTGCTGTCCAAACAAGATTCAAATGTTTTGCTTAAGGATGAGAATTGGGGATGACATAAAGAGTTTAGAAGTTTCTATTTATTTGGTTATGTACTTATATTGATGAGATTGTAGTTTGTGTTAAAGATTGAAACTTTATTTATGTTTGATGTAATTTATTTGCATATTTATATTTGGTGTAATTTATTTGTTTGTAATATGTTTTTATTATTCAATTTATGGATTAAATCATAAAACAATTTTATTGATAAGGAGTTTGTTAGGTAGAGTTATGGGAATGAATTTATTCTTTTTTGAAAAAAAGAAATGGGTTGGCCCAGCTTGGCCCATGGGATGACAAGGGGTGGACTGGGTTGGGGTTTGACAGCCCATGTAAAAAATGGGTTGACCCAACCCATATCTTCCTAGCCTACAATATTTTGGGCCAGCCCAGCCCATATTAACACCTTTAACTATGACTGATCGAAAAAAGGAAAGAAAATCCTAAAGTTTAGGATTTTGAAAGCATAAGGAAATTAATTCCCTAATTGCCGATTGGTATCCCATAATTTAAGGAATTGGATTATGTCATATTTAATTAGATTAAATATGATAATTATCATTGTATTTTTCAGCCAAATTTGTTTCCTAAAATATATTTGGAAAGAAAATGAAATTTAGAAAACTAGAATATGGTAACTACTTAAAAGATAAGGTTACCTATTTTGTTCTATTTCCAAATAATTAGGAAATTAGTGAAATAGTTTGACTAATTATTTAAATTAAATTACAATGACTAATATAAATTGTCACGACCCAGAACTTTCATCGGGCCCGTGACAACCGCCGCGACGTCTCGATAGGCACTCATTACCCTGATTGCCGATCGGAACCCCGCAAGGCTTAGCATCAGCTTCCGCATCTCTCCGGTGAGCGACAGTTATTAAATCTTCCATTTCAAGAAATCATAAGTCGTTTCCAAATCAAAACAATAAAATATTATTTTTTGGCTAACAGGGGCATTTTTGTCATTTTTCTTCGATAATACCGAAACTCACCAAAAACATGGTGTAAAAGCTAAATATGTTCATACATATTTTAAATCAGATAACTAAAGTATAAAATTACTTTTACAATGACATGTGGGCTCCCAACTAACCAATAAGATGCGAGTCTGTGAACTTATAATTTTGACAATGCAAGGCTAACTGAAGTCCTTGATGCAATCGGCTATCTACCGGCTATCCCGAACCTGAAATGTGGGGAATTGAGGGTGGTGAGATTATAAAATCTCAGTGAGTAAATAGACACCATCTAAACTATCTAAAGGCGAGTAAATAGAGACAATTAAAAATAATTAACTTCAGTAAATTTTTCACATCACGAATATTCATTTCAACCAAATAATCAATATGGCTCGTGAATTACTCAAAACTTGGCTCATGCCAAATCCTGTGCTCGAGGACACCTGGACCAAGGGTATCCAACCGAGTCCGCCAAGGCTATGAAAAATTTTATATAATCATAAAACTTGTTTTTATTTTGACAACATAGCCGTTCTTTGGCGTTGGCTGAGTTTCACTTTCACGCGGTGGTCCATGTGAAGTGCACTCAAAAAGCCCAGCTTAGGAGATACCCTACGCGCCTCTCCGACTGAGGTGAGAATATAAAGGAGTTTACCATGCCCTTCTAATAGGCTGGCCCACGGAACCCCCCACCACTACAGTAGCTAATCTTTTATCTACCACCTGATTTATAAAATCATTTTCTGCATGACATGGCAATTTATCGCAACCTAGCCTCTCAAGGCTAAATACACAGTATAAATAATTCTAACACCAAAATCAGTTTAGCCATTCATGCTCATTTATTGTCATAAGCCATTCAATTTAAAACCATAAATTTACAACACAAATAGGCAGTCTCCAATTACTCTATTTTCAAAA
>NC_030855.1:13967379-14011765 GCF_000208745.1 Theobroma cacao
AGTTATTAAATCTTGCATTTCAAGAAATCATAAGTCGTTTTCAAATCAAAACAATAAAATATTATTTTCTGGCTCATAGGGGCATTTTCGTCATTTTCTTTCGATAATATCGAAACTCGCCAAAAACATGGTGTAAAAGCTAAATATGTTCATACATATTTTAAATCAGATAACTAAAGTATAAAATTACTTTTACAATGACATGTGGGCCCCCAACTAACCAATAAGATGCGAGTCTGTGAACCTATAATTTTGACAATGCAACGCTAACTGAAGTCCTTGATGCAATCGGTTATCTACCGGCTATCCCGAACCTGAAATGTGGGGAATTGAGGGTGGTGAGATTATAAAATCCCAGTGAGTAAACAGACACCATCTAAACTATCTAAAGGCGAGTAAATAGAGACAATTAAAAATAATTACCTTCAGCAAATTTTTCACATCATGAATATTCATTTCAACCAAATAATCAATATGGCTCGTGAATTACTCAAAACTTGGCTCATGCCAAATCCTGTACTCGAGGACACCTAGACCAGGGGTATCCAACCGAGTCCGCCAAGGCTGTGAAAAATTTTATATAATCATAAAACTTGTTTTTATTTTGACAACATAGCCGTTCCTTGGCGTTGGTTGAGTCTCATTTTCACGCGGAGGCCCACGTGAAGTGCACTCAAAAAGTTGACCTCAGGAGATACCCTACTCGCCTTTCCGACTGAGGTGAGAATATAAAGGAGTTCACCGTGCCCCTCTAATAGGCTGGCCCACGGAACCCCCCACCACTGCAGTAGCTAATCTTTTATTTACCACCTGATTTATAAAATATTTTTCTGCATGACATGGCAATTTATCGCAACCTAGCCTCTCAAGGCTAAATACACAGTATAAATAATTCTAACACCAAAATCAGTTTAGCCATTCATGCTCATTTATTGTCATAAGCCATTCAATTTAAAACCATAAATTTACAACACAAGCAGGCAGTCTCCAATTACTTTATTTTCAAAACCAGTATTTGATTTTCCAGAAAATTTATAAAATCATTTTATGAAATCACAATTTCTCTTAAAACATAGCAATTTACCATTTAAACCCATTTTCCATAAAATCACACAATTGTATAAAACTACTCTAGATAATTAAGACGATAATAAGTTTACTCAGTTTCTGAAAACTAAATTCGGGTACTCCAACTATTACTCCTCGGGTGCGATTTCTTTGCCCTTGCCAGAGGATTCGTCACCTTGACAAATTGCACAATTAAGAGGTTTAATACTTTGGTACTAAACCAAAATAAACTAATTTATACTACTAATGCATGATATGAAGTGCAAAATGTCTAAATTTTGCCTAAACGAGATGTTAGCCTATTTCGGTCTTTTACCCGATAAATCGATATACGCGTCCGTTTAAACTCCAAATTAATTGTTTTCAATTTCTATACCTCAATTGCACCCACAATTGACTTAATGTTCCTCAGTGTAGTGCAAATTATCAGTCTCGATAGCAAATTACGAAAATACCCCTAGTGGGTAAAAATTCGTATTTTTGCTCCGAAAATTCCCATTATTTTTCTAGGCTCATAATTCATCATTATTCATCATAATTCCTAAAATAAACATCAAGATCAGCAACCAATATTCCCCTAAAAAATTTGGCTAATAATGGTAATGGAGGAAAATGAATTCTTTTCTTGTTGTTTTGTTTCTAAATATGCTAAACTAACTAAAAACACTAACATAACTTAAAATCAAATTAATCTAACTTCATTCTCTCTCCATACCCATTTGAGCAGCCATGAATTCACCATGAAAATATGAAATCTAACCATGAAAAATAAGGAGAAAAGCATGGGAAAGGTAGATCACAAGTCAAAATCAAGAAATTTTACCTTTGATTGCTTGATTCCTTGAAATCCACCAATTTTCCTTTAATTTTTCCACCTAGGTTTCTTGTTTTTTTCCTTTCCTCCTTTTTTTCTTCCTTTTTCTTTGTTTGGCCGGCCATGTGAAAGAAAATTGGTTGATTTTTATACTTATTTTAAAGCTAAATAAATAATGAATATAAACTTGACACATGTCACCTTATTATTGGTCCTTGTGTCATTTCTTAACTATTAAGCTTTCTCTCCACCACACATTATTCAAGGATCAAAAATGATGATGGGTGAAGACCTTGTGCTGGAAAAATGCTCTGGGGGTGCAAAATTACCGTTTTGCCCCCGTGGTGGAAAAATTACATTTTTGCCCCAAAAACTGAAAAATTACCCATAGACATATTTTTCATCCCTTATACTCATACCATTCTCCAATTTGTCAAATGTGATCTAAATTCTCTCAAAATCTCAAATTTTGTCCGCGAATGGAAAAATTACGATTTTGCCCATACACTCCAGAAATCACCGAAATTAAACTTTTTCACTGCCAAACCCTCAAATTAAACTCCAATAAGTTTAATATAATCAATCTTAATCAAACCGGATTAAAAATTTCCATATTCATCTTCAGGTGGTAAATTACCATTTTACCCTTGGAATACTTAAAGTTCGGATTAACTCCATATCGGACCTCAAACTCTGAATCGTCATTTTAAATCAACCCATGGGTTTGTTTTCTGAAATGCATCCTCGATTCTCTATTTAAACTAGTTCAAGACTTATTTGACTGAACCGTACGATTAGGGGTAATACAGTCATTTAACTTGTTTTTCGGGACAATTCAATATACAAACATGCTATCCAAAGCATGTGAATGATATATTACAAATAATTTAGGGTCGGGTGTTACATAAATGGAAACTTAATTAAGCCTAATATGATTAGGATTTATCGTAATTGGATTAAAATGAATGTTAATTAAGCTAAGTACATGGACTAGATTTAAAATTGGTAATTGAACACTAAAGCGTATAAATGTTTAAATATATGTTCATGATATGATTGTGGATGTATGAGGGTGATTATGGACTTAGACCTATTGTGATTATGGATGGTTAAATTTTTATGATATTTATTAAATTTTAAATAATATCTGCAAGCCCTACCTTTCTCTCTGTTTCTCTAGGTTGTAAAATTTTCTTCTCACCAAATTCTTCTCGAATGTAACTCGAGCTTTCTTTATTTCAAATGTAATTAGTTACATCAAAGTGTAAAATTAGGATTAGCTAGGGATTATTTTATAATTCAAAGATGGAGATACAGAGTCACCATGAAGATTACAAGCAAGCTTGGAGAAGACTTTGACCACTTAATTTCTGTTGATGACTCGAGAAAATTTAAGTAGATAAAAGTTCATAATTATCCTAGTAGTATGCATGTAATAGATTTAGTTTATGTGATATTATGAATGTTAGGAATTTTAAGAATATGGTACCTTGGAAAGCAAGTATATTCTCATGTTTAATTTCATTTAATTTATTTGTAATGAAAGTACATTTTGATAATAAGAAGAAGATTTTGTTTTAAGTAATCATTCATTATCTAGTTATTAAGGTATTATGATTCTATTGAGATATTAAAATACATTTATACGAAGAGTCATACATAGGAGACATGTATTTTAATTGAATCTTAAAGTTGTTCATAACCATATAATAAAGCTGGTCACTTTATTGTGTTAAGGTTATAATGTCCAGATTTGTCACGACCCGGAACTCCCATTGAGCCCGTGACAACCGCCGCGATGTCCCCGATAGACATTCATTACCCGAAATACCAATCGAAACCTCACAAGGCTTAACATCAGTTTTCTCGCTTCCCTTGTGAGTAGTAGTTACTAAAATCATGTTTTAAAGTTATATGAACCAATTTCAACTCAAAAACAGTCAAAGAGAAGTTTCAACTACACAGGGGTATTTTGGTCATTTTTCTCAAAAACTCTCGAAACCAGCTAAAAATGTAGTATGTGAGTGGAAAACACATATTTCATAATAAAAAATAAGTTTAGATGTCTAAAACATTCATATAAAGTGAAACTATACCTATTTGAATATAATAAAAATATTAAATAAAATATTCTATTTTCTTATAAAACAATATTTATAGAGTTACCGGTAAATAATTTTTATAGCATAAAAGCTAAATAAATTCTACATACTATAATACAGATAACCAAAGCATAAGATTTAATTTACAGTGACACGTGGGCCCACGAATGACCAAAAGTATCAAAAGTGGTAAACCTACAGTTTTTGAGGATGCAAGTCCAACTGTAGCCCTCAACGAAATGAGCTATCTATTGACTATCCTGAGCCTGAAAGGGGTGGAAAGGAGGGTGGTAAGAATATATAATCCCAGTGAGTAAACAAATATCATCTAAAATATCTAAAGTCGAGTAAATGGAGACAGATAAAATAGATTAGCATAAAAATGATTCACAGCATTTTGAACTCATTTTAATAAGATAAAATAGATTTATTTCACCAAAATAAACAACGAGGCTTATGATTTCCTGAAAAGCTTAACTCATGCCAAAATCACTCTCATACTCAGTTATCAGGGATACCTTGGCCTGGGGCTATCCCAACCGAGTCTGCCAAGGCTGTTAAAAAGTCATGTACGCATAAATCATGTTTTTATTTTGAAAACATAGTTGTTCCTTGGCATTGGCTGAGTTCACCCTCACGTGGTGGTATAGCGTGAAGTGAACTCTAAAGTTGTACCTCGGGAGTTACCTTACGTGCCTCCCCAATCGAGGTAAGAATATAACAGGATTTCATGTCCCTCAAAAAGGCTGGTCCACAGAACCCGTCCACTACAGCAAGCTAAACCCATCATACAATAAAATTTGTAATAGCATGACATGAAAATTATTTTATTTTACAGCCTCTCAAGGCAAATCAACAGTTCATACATTTTCAGCACATTTACCAATTCAACCATTCATGCCAATATTATCATAAGCCATTCGATTCAAACCATGATTTATAACACAGCAATTAGTCTCCAATTACTCCATTTTCAAAACCGTCTTTCAATTTCAAGGCAATTTTATAAAATCATTTCATTTAATCACATTTTTGCTTATAAAACATAAAGATTTACCATTTAAACTCATTTTCCATAAAATCACAAAAACAAATTAAAATTCACTTCAGATAATCAAGATGATGATAAGGTTACTCACTGTAATGGGAATCGAGTTTCGAGTACTCTGATTCTTGATCCTCGGGTACTATCTCTTTACTTTTGCTAGAAAGCTCACCACCTAGACATAATGCACAATAAGCCATTTACTACATTTGTGCTAAATTGTTATAAAACCAATTCAACCTCTATACTAATGCATGAAATGGGATGTGAAACGCTCGGGTAACCATCTAAATACGGTGTTCAATATAAGTTCAATTGTGTACCTAAATAAAATGGTATTGGCCTAATTCGATCTATCAGTCGATTAATTGGCCAATACGTCCAATTCAACTCCAAATAATTCCATTTTTCTCCCAATACTCCAAATCATCAAACACAAATTAAATAAATTGAAATATGACAAAATCATCCTCACATTTTCTCTTGGAAAATTCGACCATGGAGGGTTCACTAACAATATAATTTTTCAAGCTTGATTCTCACACCATATGTCACGATCCGGAACTCCCTTCGAGCTCGTGACAACCGTCGCGAAGTCATGATTGACACTCATTACCCAGAATGTCAATCGGAACCCCGTAAGGCTTTAATATAAGTTTCTCATTTCTCCTGTGAGTAACCATTGCCAAATATCACGTTCTAACAAATTTCAAACTATTTCCAACTTAAAACAATAAAAAAATAATTTTCGTCTCACAAGGGTATTTTAGTCATTTTTTCTTGAAAATTTCGAAACCAGCTAATAATGTAGTATACGAGTGCAAAACACATATTTCATAATCAAAAATAAATTTGAATGTCAAAAACATTCGTTTAAAATGAAATTATAACTATTAGAATAAAATAAAAATATTGAATAAAATATTCAATTTTTTCATAAAATAATATTTTTTTTAAACACTGCATAAATAATATTTTTACAGCGTAAAAGTAAAATAAATTCATATATATTGTAATACAGATAACCAAAGTATAAAATATAATTTATAGTGACACGTGGGCCTACGAATGACCAAAAGTATCATAAGAAATGAACCTACAGTTTTTGGATGGTGCAAGTCCAACTGTAGTCCCCAACGATACCAACTATCTACAGTTTATTCCGAGCCTGAAATGGGTGGGAAAGAGGGTGGTGAGATTATAAAATCTCAGTGAGTAAACAAACATCATTTAAATCAGCTAAAGCCGAGTAAAAGGAGACAATCAAAATATCCCATCACATTATGTATTTCACAATTTGAAAATTCATCCCAACCCATGCAAACGGTTGTATTTCATTTAATTTCTCATTAAGGCTTATGACTTTCATAAACATTTGGCTCATGCCATCAAATAGTACTCGATGACACCTTGATCAGAGGCGTACACTCGAACCCATCAAGGTTGTTAAAAATTCACATTTCGCATAAAACACATTTTTATTTCGTTTTGAAAACACAGCCGTTCCTTGGCGTTAGCGGAGTTCATTATCACGAGGTGGTTCGACGTGACGTGAACTCTATCCATACCTCAGGAGATACCCTACGCTCCTCTCCGACCGAGGTACATATATATATTCGAATTTCGTGCCCTTCTAATAGGCTGATCCATAAAACCCGTCTACTACAGTAAGCTAAACCCACCATACAATAAAATTCAACAATAGCATGACATGACAATTATTTTATTCTACAGCCTCTCAAGGAAAATCAATAATTCATGGATTTTCAACACATTTAGCAATTAAACCATTCATGCCAATATTGCCTTAAGCCAATCGGTTAAAACCTTAAATTTACAATACATCAAGTGGTCTCCAATTACTCTACAAAAACCATCATTTAATTTCAAGACAATTTATAAAATCATTTCGTTTAAACTCATTTTGTTTATAAAACATAAAGATTTATCATTAAAGCTCATTTTCATAAAATTTCACCAAAACCAAAAAAACATACTCTAGATAATTAAAATGATGGTAAGGTTACTCACTTCACAATAGCGGGGTTTTTACGTCGCTATTGATTCGTACTCGTATAATTATTCTTAGTTATTAGTCACCTACGTCATTCGGCACCCTCCCACCACAAACTTTCCTAGCAACAATTTAAATCCAATATACTTAGTGCATCAATTCCACTTCTCTCTCTCATTCTGTCACGACCCAAAACTCTCATCGAGCCCGTGACAACCGCCGCGAAGTCTCGACAGACATTCTTCACCCCGAATGCAGATCGAAACCTCGCAAGGCTCTCGTATCAGCTTTCGCACTTCCTCGGTGAGCAATAGTTATCAAATATCATAATTCAAAGGATTACAAGTCATTTCCAAATCAGAACATAACATATTGTTTTCTGGCTCACAAGGGTATTTTCGTCATTTTTCGTCGAAAATCTCAAAACTTGCTAAAAATGTAGTTGGTAAGCAGAAAATATATATTTAGTGATTTAAAAACAAATTAAGTATCTAAAACGTTCATTTGAAGTGAAAATTGACCATTTGAATATAATAAAAATATTCAATAAAATAAACTATTTTTTCATAAAATAATTTTTATAAAGCTATCGATAAATAATTCTTATAGCGTAAAAGTTAATTATATTCATATATACTATAAAGTAAATAACCAAAGCATAAAATTACTTTTACAGCGACACGTGGGCCCACATCTAACTAAAATGTATCGAAAGCTGAAAACCTACAGCTTATGCCGATTTAAGTATAAATGAAGGTCCTTGTCAAAGTTAGCTAACTATGGAATTCCCCGAGCCTGAAATATGAGGAAATGAGGGTGGTGAGATTATAAAATCCAAGTGAGTAAACAAACACCATCTAAACTATCTAAAGGCGAGTAAATGAAGACGAATTAAAATAAGTCATCATATTGTAATTTCATTACCTTTCAACTCATTTCAACCAAATAAACAACTAGGCTTATGATTTCCTGAAAAGCTTGGCTCGTGCTAAAAATCATTCTCATACTCAGTTATCAGGGATACCTTGATCAAGGGTTATCCCAATCGAGTCCACCAAGGCTGTTAAATGTCTTTACAATCGAAATTTTAGTCATGCCTTGGCGTTGGTTGAGTCTCTCTCTCACGCGGTGGTCCACCTGAAGTGCACTCAAATCTTTACCTCAGAAGATACTTCATCTAACATCTCCCCCCATAGGTAAATATATAATTGGGTTACCGTGCCCCTTTCATAGGCAGTCCACGGAAACCTCCACCACTGCAGTGACTATGGATTATTTTATCTACCACCTGATGTATAAAATCTTTTTCTGCATGAAATGGCAATTTATCGCAACCTAGCCTCTCAAGGCTGAATACACAGTACAAATAATTCTAACACAAAAAATCAGTTTAGTCATTCATGCTCATATATTGTCATAAGCCATTCAATTTAAAACTATAAATTTACAACACAAGCAGGTAGTCTCCAATTACTCTATTTTCAAAACTAGTATTCAATTTTCCAGAAAATTTATAAAATCATTTTATAAAATCACAATTTCTCCTAAAACATAGCAATTTACCATTTAAACCCATTTTCCATGAAATCTCACAATTGTATAAAACTACTCTAGATAATTAAGATGATAATAAGTTTACTCACAGTTCTAGGGGTCGATGTACTCCTAATCCCAGTCTCCAAGCACAATCTTTGTACTTTTACCAGTGTAATTTACTCACCACCTATCCACAATGTACAATACATAATTTACCACATCAATGCTTGACCATTATAAAATTAATTCAAGGTCGGTGTATATGCATGATATGATATGCAACTTATTCGACTACCGCTTAAATGCAGTGTTGACCTAATTCAGCCTATTATCCGATTAAATGACAATTGTGTCCGATTTGGCTCCAAATTGCTCCATTTCAGTTCTAATATTTCAATTCACTAAATACAATTCCAATAATATAAAATTCAGCCTAACAACCCTCACAATTCTTCTTGAAAATTTTGGCCAGTGTGGTGCACTATCACTAACAATTTTTCCATTCCATTTTCTCACCATAAATCATCATTTCATCAATTTTTCAACCAATTCACTCGATCACAAAATCAATTCATTACTTCTACACTTCACATAGGGTTCAGCCATTGAAGGTTCATGGGGAAAATGGATTCTTTTCTTGTTGTTTTGTTTCTAAACATGCTTAACTAACTAAAAACACTAACATAACTTAGAATCAAATCAATCTAACATTATTCTCTCTCCATACCCATTCCAACCAGCCATGAATTCATCATGAAAACATGTAATTTAACCATGAAAAATGAGGAGAAATGCATGGGAAAGGTAGATCACAAGTCAAAATCAAGAAATTTTACCTTTTGTCACTTGTTTCCTTGAATTTTCACTAATTTTCCCTTGAATTTCTCTACCTAGGGTTTTTATTTTTCTTTTCTCCCTTTGTTCTTCTTTGCTCTTGGTTTGGCCGTCCATATGAAAGAAATTGACTGATTTTTATGCCTTTTTTATAAAAAAATAATAAAATAATAAAAGCATGACACATGGCATTTCCTTATTGGTTCAAATTTTAAATATTTGACTTTTAATTCTTTAATTCTCCACCACACATTTCTCATGTTTATCCATTTCCATGATGAATAAAATCCCTTGGTCTTGACAAGTGTCGGGGGTGAAAATATACCGATTTGCCCCCGAGATGATAAAATTACCATTTCGCCCCTATACTCCAAATTATATCGAAATTAAATTTTTTTTCACTTCTAAACCTCAAATCATACTCCGATACTCAAATCATACTCCAATAAGTCAAATGGGGCCAAAATAATCTTTTCTAAAATGTTCATTTTGTCTCCAAGTGGTAAATGACCATTTTGCCCTTAGATAGTGAAAATTTCGGTTTGACTCCAAATTGATTCTCGAACTCCGAATTACCATTTTGAGTCATCCCTGGACTGTGAAACTCTCAATTTCACCTTAAAATCCCTATTTTAATTAGTTCGAGGTATAAATCGACTTACTTGTACTTCTAAGCACAATACTGACTTTTAAATATTCTTCCGAGACTGTTCAAATATACAATTACTCTATCAGTCTCATGTGTAACATGGTAGATAATTTAGGGCTGGGCTTGACACATTCTATCATAAATCTACATTATTTCTCCTCATTTCTTCCAATATTTTACCATTCAACTTAACACTCTCAACCAAATTATGCATCTAAATTCCTCCAACATCAATAATTCTTCACAACGAATCATTCAAAGTTTCTTAACTTCAGTCGAGCACTATTCGTAAATTTCACATTTTTTTCTTTACTTTAGTCTTATGACACCTCCTAATAAAATATTTAAATATTGCATTAAAGTAATTTAAATTTATTTCATATCACCAAATAACCAATGTATAATTAAATAAAATGGGCTAGCCTCCATATAGTCCAATTTCACAATAAGCCATGGAGTAGAGTAAATAAATTTTACCCAATTAGGCTAGGTTGGCCCAAGTCTCCACCTTCTTTTTCTTTTGGACTTTTCTTCCTTTTGTTGTTTTTGGACCCTTTTTCATGAACTCTTCCCATCTCTTTCTAATTGGGCCATGCCCATTTTCTTTCTTGTTGGGCCGTACCCATTTTTCTTTCTTGTTGGGTCATGCCTATTTTTTTTCTTTCTTGTTACTTTCTTTTCTTTTCTTTCTTTCTTTCTTCCATCGTCCAACAGCCCTTGCTTGTCTTTCTTTTTCTTTCTCACATGCACAAACCGTCTCAAATTTCTTCCTCTCTTTCCTTCTTACCACCAGCCACACTTTCTTGCTTTTCAACCTTCAATTTTCAGCAACTAAAGCTACTCATATTGGCTTCAAAATCAGCAGCTAAGCTGCTCTATTTCTCTTCAAAAAAATCAGCAGCTAAGCTGCACTTTTCCCTCCAAAAATTAGCAGCAAAAACAACAACAATTAACCACCAAAACCACACCTTTCAACCTTCAAAATCAGCTGTAAAAATCTACACTTTTCAGCTTCCAAAACTAGCAGTAAAGCTGCACTTTCTAGCCCTCAAAATCAGTAAAAAAATAACTCCTTTTCCTCTCTAAATGGTGGCAAAACCGACCCCTCAACTCAGCTCTCTCCCTCCTCTCACTTTCTCTTTCACGCTCGGCTTTCTCTTCTTTTTGTTTTTCTTTCTCTCGGCTACTTCTTTCTTCTTTCTTTCCTTTGTTCTTTTGTTTCTCTTTTACTCTCCCTAACAACCGATTTCTCTCTTCTTCACTTAACTTATTCAATTATATATATATATTTTATTCCTTCATGAACCTTCCAAATTGTTTGAGCATGACCGACCCCTCACAATTCTTTTTCTTCCTTCACCATTTTGCTCCACATGGCCGGCCCCCTCCATCTAACAAAGTAAATAGTTTTTGACTCTTTTTATTGACCACATGGGTGGCTGCCCATGTTGGTCTTCTAATATATATATATTATATTTTTTTATACTTATATTATTATTTCACTATTTATTTATTTTATTTCTTTCATTAATTTCATTACATAATCCTTCAATCTTTATGTTTTAAATTCGATCTCTTTGATGCATCTAAAAATTTCAATTTTCATTTATCTTCCTTTTTCTGTGCATGTACCACCGAAATATAAAAATTACACCTCAACGCGGTATTACCACAATATTTAAATACTTACTTATTCGCGTTGGTTTAACTTAACAAAACACGCGTATTTCACTTCCGTCGTTCATTTCTCCAAAAATTCACTTATATTTCTTCTCTTCCACTTGGATGACCCATATGATCCTTCTTCATGACTGATTTTGACATCCGACTAAATAATAATATTTTAATATTATTTTATTATAAAATTTTTTATCTTGTCTCCTTGGTTGCCAAAGTTCCTTATTATACCTCAATTGACCTCCGAATCATCCTTTTATCTCACAAATTCTCCTCTGATAAAATATTATTATTTTCTCGAGTGCGAAATGTTTTATCATAAACTATTCCTTTCATCTTTAATCACTTTTAAACATTTTAATTGACCTCAATTTGCATCCGATCAACTTTATTTATCACCATATCAAAGTATGGGGCATTTCAAAATTCATTTTTCCTCAAAGAACTAACATGAAATTAAATTCTTAAAGTACGAGGAAATTTCATCAAACCAATTTTTCACAATCATGAAAATCGACAAAACTAAAAAATGATCATGATGATATATTCAATGCTCAAATATAAGTACATACTCAATCTTAGATTCATACTTCCTTTAAGGTGATGCAGTTTGTAACATGTATCACATTTGAGCTAATTTTGCATAATCAAGATTTATCAATAAAGTTCAAAGGAGAGTAATGAAATAATTATGCACTTGATATTTAAGCAAGAATAGGTAATTAAGTTGCTCAATCAAGAAAAAAAACAACTATATTGAGAAATCATACCAAATCAATGTAATTCAAGAGAATTTAAACAATCAACAAAAATTCTCAATTAAACAAGTAAATGACTTTTGGTATAGATATCACCCATTTTCTTTTGTGTGTCTAGAAAGCATTCAATTTCCAAGAGTTCGTTCCTCCTTGCTCTTGCTTTTTGTAGCACCCCGTACCCTCGTTTAGAAGCCCATAAGACCTTATTGATGGGATGAAGGGTCACATAACGTAAATTTAATTGCCATAGAGCGAGAACGAGCGAAAAGAATATTTTAGAATAAAATATTATTTTATGAACAAATAATATTAAAATATTAATATTTTATTAATTACGTCACGAAGGAGGAGTATACGACTAATCCAAGTGGGGGAGAAGAAGTAATGAAGGATTTTGGAGAAAAACGATGATAGTTGTCTTGCGTGTTTTTTATTAAATTGAGCTAGCGCGGGTAAGTAAATATTTAAATATTATGGTGATACCGCGTTGAAGTGCAACTTCGATATTTTGGTTGTACACGTGTAAAGGAAGAAAGATGGAAGGAAATTGGAATTTAAAACTTGTTGGAAGGACCAAATTGTAAAAGATGAAAGTTTGGAGGGTCACACGGTAAATAAAGAAAAGTTTATGGACTTATGTGCAAATTTTAAAATTTGAAGTTAAATGGGAATTTATTTGTCAAAGAAGATTAGATTATGTGGAAATGTGAAGTATACATGTGGTTTGAATGGGTCAAAGCATAGCTAAATAAAATATTAATTAAAAGTAGTGTATAAAATAAAATAATCAAAGTGTAAAGAATGAAGAAATGGAAAATGCTGGAAAGAAGAAAAGTCAAAAGTTATTAAGCATGGGCAAGCCACCCATGAGGAAATTGTGGGGAGAAAAGAAGAAGATAAAGATGAGAGAAAAAGACAAGTTAAGAAATAAAATAATAAAATTAAAGAAAAAAATAATAATAAAATAAGGGATGATTTGGGCAACTACCCATGTGTGAAATGAGGAAGCCAAAATCCATTTTAAGCCATGTATTGGTAGGTAGGGGACCGGCCAAGAGAAGAAATAAAAGGAAAAAGGACATTGACAAGTGTAAGCTTGTCATGTCGGCCCCTACATGTAAAAGCATCAAGTAAATTTTTTTGTCTCTTTTCCTCTTGAAATGAACGACATTTTGAGACTTAAAGGAAGGAAGAAGTCGGCTGAAAAGGATAGAAAGGAATCCTTGAGATATTCAACCGAGAAAAAGAATAAAAAAAAAGGAAAGAAAGGGAGTTGGCAAAGACCACCCGAGAGCAAGAAGAAAAAAGAGAAATAAAAGAATAAAAATAGAAAGGAAAGAAAGAAAGGAAAGGCTGGTGTGTTGGTTTGTGAGAGAGAAAAGAGGGGCTATGCCGTCGATTTGTGAGAGAGTTTAGGAGGGATTAAGCCACCAGTTTATGAGAGAGCCTAGAAGGGATAGTGTTGCCTGTGTTGAGAGTGAAGGAGGAAGGATGGAGGCTGCAACCATAGTGAGAAAGAGACTTGGTGAAAGGAAAAAAATGGGAGCATAAGTGGTGGAAGAAAGAAGGGAGAAGGTAGAGAGTTTTATACTTAGAATAGAAAAGATCTAAACGGTGTTGCTTCAAGAGGAGTAAAATCACTCCTTTGATATTCCAACCCTGCCATTAGCAAAAAGGGGTCCGACGGGTTACAACAAACTACTTGGGTCACCACCTAAGCCCAAGCTAGGGAACATATAAATGGAAGAAGTGAGCTGTGCTGGCGTGCTGAACGAAGTAACGAGTGATCGAAAAGTAGAAATAGTGACGTAGTATCCCGCTATCGTAAGGTGAGTAAGGGGTGTCTATTTTAAAATTTTCGTAATTATATATATATACACGTATGGTCTACTTTACATGCAAAAATTGTGAAAAGCATGAGCTAGTAGAATCCTAGGAAATTTGTGATTGCTATGATGTTTGAATGTGTTTTGAATATATATGTCTAAATTATATATGTAAAGTGTTTTAAACTGGTTTCACGACGGTTTATTTTAAAAATGTACCTTATATTTGTGCAGTGTGCAGCCATGATTATAATGCATATTCACCATGTGAATTGTTGTTTCAAATTCATGCATAGATTTTATTTTATAAAAATGATAATAGATTTTATCATGTCTCTATGTTGAATGCTTCGAAAATAGTTTTGAAATGAGATTTCAAGGACATGGCATAATTTCTAAAATGGTTTTATAAACTGAGAGATTTGAGAGTAGGCCAGCTATCACTTCTGTTAAGTGAGACCCTTGTGCACGAGTGAGTTCTAGCTAGAGAACCTTTGAGTCACCGACGGGCTGTTAGACATGGCTGGGGCCATGGTCTATGATCTATACGTAGCTCGACCACTTGTGAAATACGCGGTTGTGATTGCTTGATTCTCTGATGTCGGCCAACATCATTAAGACTGCCATGGCATGTGGGATCCAGTGGAGTAAGGCTCGAATGTTTTTACGTGGTAGCGAGACCACGTTTTGTTTCATCTCCTACTCGAGACTAAAAATCTCTTTAGGTTTTCGAAATCGTATTTTTACGCATGGTGAGAACTATATGATTTTCAGTAGCTCCTCTATTTATTTAGTGATGTGGATTTAACTACTCACGCACAAGGTGATTTGCAGACTTGTTATTAGTTTTTAAGGTTTAACTTTACGACAGCATGCATGTTACACTGATTTCGTTTAAGCAAGCTATAAAAGGTTTCGACAATAGAAACTTTTATACGCGCTGATTTTGATATATATATATATATATGTGATTTGAATTGATCAACTTGCATTAAAATTCTTGATTTACCTATAAGGCACACATTCCTTTTTAAGTTAATTATTTATGTATTCTTATATTTTTCATATTCAAAATCTTTACCTTATTGCTTGTTTCCCATTTATGCCTTACTCACGGAGTCTATGATCATTGAGTCCGTGAGACTCACCCTCTTATCTTCTTTTACAGATAAGTGATCAGTACAAGCGCTTCACCCAACGGATCTAATTTTGCTATGACGTAGGTAATGGCATCTCATAGCCCTTCACTCTGAGTCGCTCCGTTGCCTAGGGTCGTGTCACATAGAATTGCTAGATGTTGTAAAGTATCATTAACTTCATGGATATGTATTGTTAAAGACCTTGTGATCAACATTTGATTATTATTATCTAGAATGGAGTAAACAATAGTACATTTATTATTAATCACTTACGTACGTAAAAGTATATTTAATGAATTTATTTAAAATGAATTTATAATTATTTGAATATAATAAGAAGATAAAACAAAATATTCAATAAAATATTTTATGTTCTTATAAACAGAAATTTTGGAGTTATGCGTAAATACTTTTTGTAACGTAAAAACAAAATGAATTCATTCATACTGTAACGCAATAAACTAGAGTATTTAAATTAATTTAAATTTACAATATCAAGTGGGCCCATAATAACCAAAATTAAAGAAGCTGTGAACCTACATTTTGGAAGACGCAATCCAATGGAAATCCCCGATGGAACCAGTTATCTTCAGCCTACTCTGAGCCTGAAATGGGTGGAAAGGAGGGTGGTGAGATTATAAAATCACAGTGAGTAAACAAACATCATTTAAATCAACTAAAGCCGAGTAAAAGAAGACAATTAAAATATCTCATTATTTTAAGTATTTCACAATTTGAAAATTCATCCCAACTCATGCAAACGGTTGTATTTCATTTAATTTCTCATTAAGGCTTATGACTTCCATAAACATTTGGCTTATGCCATCAAATAGTACTCGATGACACCTTGATCAGAGGCGTACACTCGAGCCAGCCAAGGCTGTTAAAATTTCGTATACACATAAACATATTTTTAGTTTGAAAAACACAGCCATTCCTTGGCGTTAGCGGAGATACCCTATCCATACCTCAGGAGATACCCTACGCGCCTCTTCAACCGAGGTACATATATATATATCTGGATTCTATGCTCCTCTAATAAGCTGGTCCACAGAATTCGCCTACTGCAGCAAGTTAAACCCACCATACAATAAAATTTTGACAGCATGACATGGCTAATATTTTACTACCTAGCATGCAAGGGTAAAATAAAACAATTCATATAATTCATAAAACACAGTCCAGCCAGTCATGCCAACACAGTATGTCATGACTCGGAACTCCCCATCGAGCCCGTGACAACTATCGCGACATCCCGATAAGCACTCATTACCCCGAATGTCGATTGAAACCCCGCAAGGCTTAGCATCAGCTTCCGCATCTCCCCGGTGAACGATAGTTATTAAATCTTGTATTTCAAGAAATCATAAGTCTTTTCCAAATCAAAATAATAAAATATTATTTTCTGGCTCACAGGGGCATTTTGGTCATTTTTCTTCAAAAACACCAAAACTTGCCAAAAACGTGGTGTAAAAGCTAGATATGTTCATACATACTTTAAATCAAATAACTAAAGTATAAAAGTACTTTTACAATGACAAGTGGACCCCCAACTAACCAATAAGATACGAGTCTGTGAACCTACAATTTTATCGATGCAAGGCTAACTAAAGTCCTTGATGCAATCAGCTATCTACCGGCTATCCCGAGCCTAAAATGTGGGGAATTGAGGGTGGTGAGATTATAAAATCCCAGTGAGTAAACAGACACCATCTAAACTATCTAAAGGTGAGTAAATGGAGACGAATTAAAATATTCTTTTCCAATATATGTTTCATAACATGAATATTCAGTTTACTCAATTAATCAACATGGCTTATATATCTCACAAAACTTGGCTCCTGCCAAAATCATTCTCACGGATACCTTCGACAAGGTATCCCACTGAGACCGCTAAGGCTGTTAAAAATTCATATTTCGCATAAAACATATTTTTCGTTGAACATTACAGCCGTTCCTTAGCGTTGGCTGAGTCTCACTCTCACGTGGTGGTTAACGTGAAGTGTACTAAAAAAGCCCACCTCAGGAGATACCTTATGCGCCTCTATGACCGAGGTGAGAATATAAAAGAGTTTACCGTGCTCCTCTAATATGCTGGTCCACGGAACCCCGCCGCTGCAGTAGCTAATCTTTAATCCACCAATTGATCAAATCTCAATGGCATAGCATGGCAATTACATTACTAACCAATTTATCAAGGCAAAACAAACAATTCATATTTTTCAACACAAGTATAAATTTAGCCAATCATGCCAATTTATCACAAGTCATTTAATTTAAAACCATAAATTTACAACACAAGTAGGCAGTCTCCAATTACTCTATTTTCAAAACCAGTATTCGATTTTCTAGAAAATTTATAAAATCATTTTATAAAATCACAATTTCTCTTAAAACATAACAATTTACCGTTTAAATTCATTTTTCATAAAATCACACAATTGTATAAAACTACTCTAGATAATTAAGACGATAATAAGTTCACTCACAGTTTTCGAAAACTAAATTTGGGTACTCCAACTATTACTCCTCGGGTGCAATTTCTTTGCCCCTGCTAGAGGATTCACCACCTTGACAAATTGCACAATTAAGAGGTTTACTACTTTGGTACTAAACCAAAATAAACTAATTTATACTACTAATGCATGATATGAAGTGCAAAATGTCTAAATTTTGCCTAAACGTGATGTTAGCTTATTTTGGTCTTTTACCCGATAAATCGATATACGCATCCGTTTAAACTCCAAATTAATTTTTTTTCAGTTTCTATACCTCAATTGCACCCAGATTGACTTAATGTCCCTCAGTGTGGTGCAAATTATCAGTCTCGATAGCAAATTACGAAAATACCCCTAGTGGGTAAAAATTCATATTTTTGCTCCGAAAATTCCCATTATTTTTCTAGGCTCATAATTCATCATTATTCATCATAATTCCTAAAATAAACATCAAGATCAGCAGCCAATATTCCCCTAGAAAATTCGGCATAATGGGTTTCAATGGGAGAAAGTTATTTCTCTAGCTTATTTTGCTATATTTCAATATAACCTAACTAAAATCACTTAATTCAATTAAAATCAACCAAAACTCAAGCTCAAAACTCATCCATGGAGGTTTGGCCAGCATGGGTGTCCATACCCACTTTCTAATTTTGCATGGAAATGAGAAAAAAATGCATGGGTAGTGAAAATCACAAGGAAAATCATTGAAATTTACCTTTTTAATGCTTGATTTCTTGATTTCTCTTGATTTTCCCCAAATTTTTCAGCTAGGGTTCTTATTTCTTTTCCCCCTTTTCTCTCCTGGTTTGGACAGCTTGAAGAAGATGAGAATTCTGGAAATTTTGGCCTTTTTAAAGGCTAAAATAATATAATATTATTTTATTCATTTTTTTAATGTTTTATTAATTCCTTAAATTCTAGCCATCCATTTGTTTCCAAATTTTCACCATACACTTGTCCCACATATCCATAGCTTAGATAAAATTCTCAGACTTATCCAAAGTCTTGGTGGAGTAATTTTTAAAATTTACACTTTTACCCCCATAAAAGTCAAAAATTACATTTTTACCCCAAAAATTGAAAAATTGCCCATAGACATATTATTCATCCCTTTTACTCATACCATTCTCCAATTTGTCAAATGTGATCTAAATTCTCTCAAAATCTCAAATTTTGTTCGTGGGTGGAAAAATTACGATTTTACCCCTACACTCCAGAAATCACCGAAATTAAACTTTTTCACTGCCAAACCCTCAAATTATACTCCAATACTCAAATTATACTCCAATAAGTTAATATGGGGTCAAAAAAAAATCTTTTCTAAGAATTTCCATTTTGTCCCCAAGTGGCGAATGACCATTTTGCCCCTAGATAGTGAAAATTTCGGTTTGACTCCAAATTGGTCCTCGAACTTCAAATTACCATTTTGAGTCATCCCTGAACTGTGAAACTCTTAATTTCACCTTAAAATTCCTATTTTAACTAGTTCGAGGCTTAATCGACTTAATGGTACCATTAGGGGCAATATCGTCTTTTAACGATTACTCGAACTTCCTAAATATGCAAACATTCTATTGAGCATGTAAATGACGTTGTAATTATTTTATAGAACAGGGTTTGACACAGTAACAATATATCATAAGCCATCAATTTCCAATCATAAATTTATAACATACCAGTGGTCTCCAATTACTCTATTTTCAAAATCGTTATTCAATTTCAAGACAATTTATAAAATCTTTTCATGCAAACACATTCTGTTTGTAAAACACAAAAATTTACCATTTAAACTCATTTTCATAAAATTTCACCAAAACCGATTAAAAACATACTTTAGATAATAAAAATGATGGTAAGGTTACTCACAGTACTAAGAGTTCGATATACTCCTATTCCCGGTCTTCGGGCACAATTTCTCTATCCTTGTTAGAGGGCTCACCACCTATACATCATACGTGACATGAATTTCAATAAATTGTGTTAATTTATCATAAACTATTTCAAGCTCTCTAAATCTAAATGAATGCATGCGATGGGATGTAAAATGTCTGATTAATCACTTAAATATGATATTCGACCTAAGTCACACTATACTCGACCTAATCAGCTAAAATCTCCAATTTAACTCCAAATCAATTCTTCTCACTTTCTACACTCCAATTATACCTAAATTACCTTAGTGACTGTGAATGAGATTCAATTTATCAGTCCCGGGTCAATAATCACACATGTCTACACATTAGGTAAAAATTCAGATTTTCACACCAAAATTTCCCATTTAATTTCTAGCCTCACCAAACATCAAATATCACCCAAATATCATGAAATATCATCAATTTCAACTACAATATCCTCCCTAGAAAATTCGGCCAATAATGGCGATGGGAGAAAAATGAATTCTTTTCTTATTGTTTTGTTTCTAAATATGCTAAACTAATTAAAAACACTAACATAACTTAAAATCAAATCAATCTAACTTCATTCTCTCTCCATACCCATTTGGGCAACCATGAATTCACCATGAAAACATGAAATTTAACCATGGAAAATAAGGAGAAATGCATGGGAAAAGTAGATCACAAGTCAAAATCAAGAAATTTTACCTTTGATCGCTTGATCCTTTGAAATCCCACACTTTTTCTTCAATTTTCCCACCTAGGTTTTGTGTTTTTTTTCCTTTCCTCTCTTGTTCTTACTATGGCCGGCCACATGAAGAGAAAATGGGATAAATATGGGCTGATTTTTATGGAAAATAATAAAGTATTCTTGCTTGACACGTGGCATGTTTCCATTGGTCATTTTTAAAACTTTAAAAATTTTAAACCTTTTTATCTCCACCACATGATTAGTCAATGGTCAAAATGAGGATAAGGGAAGACCATGTGCTGGACAAATGTTCTGGTGGTGGAAAATTATTGTTTTGCCCTTGGGGTGGCAAAATTACCATTTTACCCTTATGCTTCGAAAAATACCAAGAATAAATTTTTTTCACTTCTTAACCTCAAATCATACTCCAATACTCAAATCATACTCCAATAAGTCAAATGGGGCCAAAAATCTTTTCTAAAAGTTTCCATTTTGTCCCTAGGTGGCAAATGACCATTTTACCCCTAGATAGTGAAAATTTCGGTTTGACTCCAAATTGATCCTCGAACTCCAAATCACCATATTAAATTATTTTGGGACTTTAATATTCTTAATTTCATCTTAAATTCTCTATTTGATCAAGTTCGAGGCTGAAATCAATATTGTTGTACCTCTAGGTACAATACCGACTTTTGTAAATTTTTTGGGACTCTCCTAGAATACAAACATGCTATCCTTCACATGTATGTCATGATAAGTATTTTATAGAGTCAAGCTTGACATCTTCTCCCCTACTTGGATCAACCATATGATCCTTCTTCATGACTGATTTCGATATCTGGCTAAATATTAATATTTTAATATTATTTCATTAATAAAATATTATTTTATTCTAAATATTTTATCTTGTCTCTTTGGTTTCCAAAGTTCCTTATTATGCCTCAATTCGCATCTAACCAACTTTATTTATCACCATATTAAATTATGAGGCATTTCATATAGAATGTTAAACCCAGCTCTACAATATGTTTATTATGCCATTCTTACATAAGAATGCATGTTTGCTTACTTGGGTACTTCGAAAATCGTTAAAGGACAGCAATGTACCAATTGATACAACTAAGTTGATTTAAGCCTCGAACTAGTCCAAATAGAGATTTTAAAACGAAATTGAGAATTTTAAAACCCCAGAATGACTTAAAATGGTGATTCGGAGTTCGAGAACCGATTTGGAGTCAAATTGGAATTTTCATAATCTAGGGGCAAAAGGGTCATTTTGCCACCCGAGGTTAAAATTGGAATGTTGAAAGAAGTTTTTGATCAAGATTGACTATTTAGAACATAATTTGAGTTTGAGAAGTGAAAAATTTTAATTCCGATATTTTTTCGAGCATAGGGGTAAAATAGTCATTTTGCCACCCTAGGGGCAAAATTGTAATTTTACACCACCCAACACTTGTCCAGCACATGGGTTTGACCCAATATTATCATGGATAATTGAGAAAATTTAATTGGTGGAGAGAGATTGCTTAATGGTAAGTATGACACATGACCAATGGAATGGTGACATGTGTCAAATTTTCATCCATTTATTATTTTCCTTATAAATTAGCACAAAATCAGCCCATTTCTCTTCATATGGCTGGCCAAAGGAAGAACAAAGTAAAAACAAAGGAAGAAAAAGGAAGAACAAAACCCTAGGTAGAAAAATTAAGGGAAAAGTGTGAAAATTCAAGGAAACAAGTGACAAAAGGTAAGATTTTTCAATTCTAGCTTGTGATCTACATTTTCTATGCATTATTTTGCATTTTCCGTGGTTGAATCACAAGATATCATGAAGGATTCATGGCTGACCGAATTTAGAGAGAGAAGATTTGATGATTGATTTGGTTAGATTTTGAGATATTTTAGTGTTTTTAGTTATTTAGTGTTGTGTAGCATGAAAAGCCAACAAGAAAAATTCATTTTCTCCCATCACCCATCATTGGTCGAATTCTGCATGTAGAATATTGATGATGATTTTGATTTTATTTCAAGTGATTTGGTTAGGAATTAGTGATTTATGGTGTGAGAATCAAGCTTGAAAAATTATAATGTTGATGCACCCACCATGGCCAAATTTTCCAAGAGAAAATGTGAGGATGATTTTGCCATATTTCAAGTTATTTAATTTTTGTTTGATGATTTGGAGTATTGGGAGAAAAATGAAATTATTTGGAGTTGAATTGGACGTATTGGCCAATTAATCGAGTGATAGATCGAATTAGGCCAATATCGTTTAATTTAGGTACACAAATGAATTTGTGTAGAACACCGTGTTTAGACGATAATCCGAACAATTTGCATTCCATTTCATGCATTAGTAAAGAGCCTGAAATAGATTTATAATGGTATGACACAGTATATTGAATTATGTGTCGTGTATTATATATAGGTGGTGAGCCCTCTAACAAGGGTAAAGACGTTGTGTCAGAGGACTGAGAATAGGAGTATTTCAAACTCCTGATACTGTGAGTAACCTTACTATTGTCTTAATTATCTAAAGTAGTTTTCAATCGTTTTTGTGATTTTATGGAAAATGAGTTTAAATGGTAAATCTTTATGTTTTATAAGCAAAATGTGATTAAATGAAAATGATTTTATAAAATTGTCTTGAAATTGAAAGATGGTTTTGAAAATGGAGTAATTAGAGACTAATTGTTGTGTTATAAATCATGGTTTGAATTGAATGGCTTATGATAATATTGGCATGAATGGTTTATTTGGTAAATGTGCTGAAAATGTATGAACTGTTAATTTTCCTTGAGAGGCTGTAAAATAAAATAATTGCCATGTCATGCTATTGCAAATTTTATTGTATGGTGGGTTATAAATTAGTCGCTACAGTGGACTGGTTCCATGGACCAGCCTATTAGAGGGGCACGGTAACCCTATTATATTCATATCTCAGTATGAGAGGCGTAGTTGGATAACTCCTGAGGTTAAAACTTTAGAGTTCACTTCACGCCAAACCATCACGTGAGGGTGAACTCAGCCAACACCAAGGAATGGCTATGTTTTCAAAATAAAAACATGATTTATGCGTACATAACTTTTTAACAGCCTTGGCGGACTCAGTTGGGATAGCCCTCGATCAAGGTATCCTTGATAACTGGGTATGAGAATGATTTTGGCATGAGCCAAAGTTTTAAGAAATTCATAAGCCATGTTGATTACTTGATTTATATGAATTGATTTTATTTGGTTGAAACAAGTTGAAAGGTGATGAATTACAGTATGTTAAACTATTTTATTTGTCTCCATTTACTCGGCTTTAGATATTTTAGATGGTATTTATTTACTGATTGGGATTATATAATCTCACAACGCTCCTTTCCACCCATTTCAAGCTCAGAATAGGTTGTAGATAGCTGATTTCATCGAGGCTACCATTGGATTTGCATCCTCCAAATTGTAGGTTCACAGTCTTCCTTACTTTTAGTTGTTCGGGGGCCCACTGGTTATTGTAAATTAAATTAAATACCCTGGCTTACTATATTACAGTATGTATGAATTTATTTTGCTTTTACGCTGCAAAAAAATTATTTACGTATAACTCTAAAAATATTGTTTTATACGAAAATAGAATATTTTATTGAATATTTCTTTTATTTTTTTATTATATCCAAATAATCATAATTTCATTTTAAATGAAGGTTTTAGATGTTTAAACTTATTTTTTATTACGATTTATGTGTTTTGTTCTAGCATACTACATTTTTAACGGATTTTGAGATTTTTAATGAAAAATAACCAAAATACCCCTATGAGAAAAAATTGTTTTTCTATTGTGTTGATTTGGAAATAGTTTATAATCTCTCAAAACATAATTTTAGTGACTAATACTCACAGGGGAAGCAAGAAAAACTGATGTTAAGCCTTGCGAGGTTTCGATTGACATTCCGATTAATGAATGTTTATCGGGACGTCACGGCAGTTATCACGGGCTCGATGAGAGTTCCGGGTCGTGACAATTAGATTGGTATCAGAGCTTTTGATTTTAAAGCTTAGAGCTTTTGGGTTTAAAGTTGTTTTAAAGTTGTTTTAAAATTTATAGTGTCAGTGTAGCCCAAGTTAAGTTAAGTTAAGTCAGGTTAGGTTGAATAAAATGCATGCGTCTGCATATAGAGTCTGAGGTTGTCTAAACTTGCTTGTTTCCTCTTATAGATTATCATGCCTCCTCGACGTGAACACCCACCTCTCACTAGATCGGTTGGGAGGGGAAGAGGTCGTTCTCAACATCGTCAGCTAGTTCCTATAGAGGGGGAATCGACTGCGTCTACTATTCGAGCAGCACCTGTTGCTGAGCAGATCGAGACTCCTCCACATCCTTCACCTCCTCCGCCACTTACTAGTATTCCTGCCATGCCTCTTGAGACAGTTCAGGCATTGGCAGCCTTTTTTACTGCTATTGCTGGCTAGGCTCAGGTTGGTCAAGCTCTTCCTACAGTTCCTCCAGCTGCTCCTTCAGTACCACCACCCCTACCTCCTATCCCACCACTAGTGTTGAATGTTTCTAATTCTAAGAAGCTTAAAGAGGCTAGGCAACATGGTTGCACTTCTTTTATGGGTGAGTCGGATGCAATCATAGCTAAAGAGGTGGTGCAAATGGCTTTAAGAGTTGAGAAGCTTGCAAATGAAAATAGGAGAATGCGAGCTGAGTTAGCAAAAAGGAGAAATTTGAGTGTATCTTCTAGTCAGCCACCAAAAAGGGGCAAAGACTCATCTGTTTTAGGAAGTACCACTACTATTTCAGTAACATCTTCCCGACCTCCATTTTCATAAACACAGTAGAGGCCTTCGAGATTTAACAAATCTACGGTGACTATTTCTGGGAAGAGTTTCAGAGGTTCTGATAGATGCTGAAATTATGGGAGATATCATGTCGGGCTATGTAGAGGGCTTGTAAGATGTTTTTATTATGGTCAGCCTGGTCACATTAGAAGAGATTGCCCACAGTTAGGACGGGCTACGGTAGCTGCTCCATCTCCACTAGCTCGTACGGATATGCAAAGGAGAGATTCCTTTGGATTACCACCGAGACAGGGATGATTTTGACATACCACCAAGGGTAGATTAAATATGTTGAAATTAGTGTTCTAATAAAGTACATATGATAGAAAGCTAGTTTTGTAAATTGTAGTTTCTATGATCATGAAACTTTTGAACTAATAATAAGATAAGTAAAAGATGTTGATTCAGGTGGATTAATTTCATGACAATTTTAAGTTGAAATGATTGGACTATATGAGTTGTAAGACAAAGAAGACCAGCAGTTGTGAATACTAAGGAATTGTGGAACACTAGAAAACAATGAATAATTATGTGTGTGGTATCAAACGTATATGGTGAAGTCACTATACAATATGGAAAGAGTATTCTCAAGTGGGATTTATTGACTGATGATAAGTGGTGTGCAATCTGAGATACATGTAGCTATGAATAAATTTGGAGATTTTTGCTTAAGCAAACTCGTACTAAACGTTATGGTAAAGATATATGAATGTTAGTGGAAAAATAAATATGTTAAATCAATGTTCTGATCGCGCACTTGTGATAGAAAGTTAGTCTTGCTAATTATGGTATAGATTCAGAGGGAAGCCACACGATTGTGAATAATTGAGGTAGTAACTTTAAAGGTAGAAGAGTTGCTGGGATAAAGTAAATTCAAACAGTTGCAATGCTACAGTACTGACTATCAAAAGCTGTCGCGTTAAAAATCGCTTATGGTTAGAAAGCATGAGCAGACTATGAGCGGCATAAAGATCAAACTCGCGAGTTGAAATATGGTTATTGGTTTTGATGCTAAGCTTTGTTGTTTGGAGTCTTAAGTGAATTGGGGAGGTATTAAGATAAAGATGATGAGTGAAATTGCAGAGTTTCTTTATTGCCTTATATATTGGCATGTAAGAGAAAGAAAAGTTAGAGAGTTTTTGAGATGGCTACATAAAAATAAATTAACATGTGGAGTGTTAAGATGAATAATATGATGACTGAAGTCAAATCTTAAGAAATAAAGAAGACAAGAGATTAAGTCTTGTTAAAGACTAAAAAGGAAACGTGCGAAAGGTTAGATGAATGTATGAGATATTGATAAAAGATGTCAATACCAAGTGAGGAAAATGGAAATAAAGATTTCAATAATGATATAGCAAATGAGTTTATATAGAATATTGTTATGAGAATATACTGATCTTGTCTTGACCTTGTTGAAAGGAAAGGATTAGTAACAACACAAGTAAACTAGGTGATATGCTAGAAACCCTTGGAGATAAATTAAAGCATGAGTAGTTGGGCATGCCTTTATGGAAATGATATACCTGGTGTATAAAAGAGCAAATAAGTGATTAAGTGTTTTAAGAATGTTTAAACGCTTTTGAGAAAGAATTATAAGTTATACATGATGAGCATAAGATGCGTGACTTTGAAACTTGTTAAGGAGCCAACGGCTAAGTCTTGGGTTAAGTGATCACCTGTTGTGAGACATAAGTTTAAGATAGATATCCCCAAGGAAATACTCAATAGTAGTTCTGCCCTGGATCTCTTGAGAGCAAGTACTAAGTTATGTGGTTATAAAAAGGAAGCTATAAATTGAGAGTGATATTAGTATTGACATTGAAAAGTACTTGAGGAGAATCTAGTTTTAAGTCTTGCAATTTCAAGTACAATTTGTAAATTGGTTAAGGGAGAATGATGTTATCTTCGTATGAAAGAGTGGAACAAAGGATGATAGAAGTTGACCTTGATAATGAAGTCAGATAATGAAACTTTTCTAATATATTATGGAAATTGGAATTCGAAAATGCTTGAGGTATACATGATTCAAATGAGTTTGAGTTTTAAGTGACAAATCAATATTGGAATGCAAGAAGGATACAAGGTAATGTAGAGGCATGAAGAATAATCGAGGAAAAAGGATGACTCTTAGGAATTGTGGTATTGCATAAGATGCAATGATCAAGTTAAGATAAATCTTTGAAGTATCAATGGGATTATAAAGCATACACGCATAATAGATTATAATTCAATGGAGATGACATTGTGATGCAGTGATATATAGTATAAGAAAACTTAAGCATATAATTGGAAATGATAAAAAGAGAGTATAAGTATGTAAATGATGTAGAACTATGCACAGGCATGATGAGAATTTGTATGAATTATGAAGATTATTCTCTTGAATCTTGGTTATGGATGGGAATGAACAAAGAGAAATTAGTCTGAAGGCATTTGAAAACAGAGACCCGTATACATAATGAGGAATATGGACATTTGAATGTGCGTGTATACGTATGTGTGGAGTTAGTGATGTACCCAACTAAAATGAAGAATGGTTTTAGTGGTTCGAGATCTGAACTCAATATATTTGATGAGTTGTATAGATAATGTAACGATTAAGAATCTTATCAGAAGACGATTTATGGTGACCTAAGGAATTTTGGAGAAATAGTTAAGGGAATATAATCTATAGTACGATTAAGCCATATGAGATGGATTAATAGGATTAAGAAGATTGAAATTTCCTAAATGCAAAGTAAACATGAAATATGTAGAAATAATTAAAGCCATTAATTTTCCTGAACGCTGAGGATATGTACAGGAATGAGTATGGCGTGTTAATGATGTTGTAAACTACACAATAGTGTATGAGGATAGGATGAATGAATGAAAGTCGAGAAATTTGATATGGAATGAAGTAATAAGATAGTGATTGGTATACCTAAATAAGTATAAAATGCGATCGAAATTGGTATGATTGAGATGGAGTTATGGTTCAAGTTTAATGATAGTAATAGAAGCATGCTTGGTGTCTCGATATAAGAGATCATAATTGTGAAGGTTACTGTTGATCTGATTTTAAAGGATAATAATAGACATAAGTGAAGTACTCGAGTTGAATTGGAGGTAAATGAGGTGAACAAATCGAAATTCCCTATAAAGGGGAGGACATAAGAAGTCGAGCATTAGATGAGAAAACAATACCCTCACCTTTTCTCTGAGTTCAGTAAATGAAATTTTGAGGTCAAAATTTTATTTTAAGGGGGGTAGTGCTATCAAGCCCAGCTCTACAATATGTTTATTATGCCATTCTTACATAAGAATGCATGTTTGCTTACTTGGGTACCTTGGAAATCGTTAAAGGACGGTAATGTACCAAATGGTACAACTAAGTTGAATTAAGCCTCGAACTAGTCCAAATAGAGATTTTAAAATGAAATTGAGAATTTTAAAACCCCAGAATGACTTAAAATGGTGATTCGGAGTTCGAGGACTGATTTGGAGTCAAATTGAAATTTTCATGACCTAGGGGCAAAATGGTCATTTTGCCACCCGAGGTTAAAATTGGAATGTTGGAAGAAGTTTTTGATCAAGATTGACTATTTAGAACATAATTTGAGTTTGAGAAGTGAAAAATTTTAATTTTGGCAATTTTTCGAGCATAAGGGTAAAATAGTCATTTTGCCACCCCAAGGGCAAAATTGTAATTTTACACCACCCAACACTTGTCCAACACATGGATTTTACCCAATATTATCATGGATAATTGAGGAAATTTAAGTGGTGGAGAGAGATTGCTTAATGGGTAAGTATGACACATGGACCAATGGAATGGTGACATGTGTCAAATTCTCATCCATTTATTATTTTCCTTATAAATTAGCACAAAATCAGCCCATTTCTCTTCATATGGCCGGCCAAAGCAAGAACAAAGGAAGAAAAGAAAGAACAAGAACCCTAGGGTGAAAATTCAAGAGAAAATTGGTGGATTTCAAGTAATCAAGCAATCAAAGGTAAAATTTCTTGATTTTGACTTGTGATCTACCTTTCCCATACATTCTTTTGCATTTTCCATGGTTGAATCACATGATTTCATGATGGGTATCTTGCTGGCTGAACACTTAGAGAGAGGTTTTGATGCTTGATTTGGTTAGATTTCAATGTATTTTAGTGTTTTTAGTTAGTTAGTGATGTGTAGCATGAAAAGCCAACAAGAAAAATTCATTTTCTCCCATCACCCATCATTGGCCGAATTCTCCATGTAGAATATTGATGATGATTTTGATTTTATTTCAAGTGATTTGGTTAGGAATTAGTGATTTATGGTGTGAGAATCAAGCTTGAAAAATTATAATGTTGATGCACCCACCATGGCCGAATTTTCCAAGAGAAAATGTGAGGATGATTTTGCCATATTTCAAGTTATTTAATTTGTGTTTGATGATTTGGAGTATTGGGAGAAAAATGAAATTATTTGTAGTTGAATTAGACGTATTGGCCAATTAATCGAGTGACAGATCGAATTAGGCCAATACCATTTAATTTAGGTACACAATTGAATTTGTAAAACACCGTGTTTAAACGATAATCCGAACAATTGGCATTCCATTTCATGCATTAGTAAAGAGCCTGAAATAGATTTATAATGGTATGACACAGTATATTGAATTATGTGTCGTGTATTGTATATAGGTGGTGAGCCCTCTAACAAGGGTAAAGACGTTGTGTCAGAGGACTGAGAATAGGAGTATTTCAAACTCCTAATACTGTGAGTAACCTTACTATCGTCTTAATTATCCAAAGTAGTTTTTAATCGTTTTTGTGATTTTATGGAAAATGAGTTTAAATGGTAAATCTTTATGTTTTATAAGCAAAATGTGATTAAATGAAAATGATTTTATAAAATTGTCTTGAAATTGAAAGATGGTTTTGAAAATGGAGTAATTGGAGACTAATTGTTGTGTCATAAATCATGGTTTGAATTGAATGGCTTATGATAATATTGGCATGAATGGTTGTTTTGGTAAATGTGCTGAAAATGTATGAACTGTTAATTTGCCTTGAGAGGTTGTAAAATAAAATAATTGCCATGTCATGCTATTGCAAATTTTATTGTATGGTGGGTTATAAATTAGTCGCTGCAATGGACGGGTTCCGTGGACCAGCCTATTAGAGGGGCACGGTAACCCATTATATTTATACCTCAGTATGAGAGGTGCGGTTGGATAACGTCTGAGGTTAAAACTTTAGAGTTCACTTCACGCTAAACCACCAAGTGAGGGTGAACTCAGCCAACGTCAAGGAACGACTATGTTTTCAAAATAAAAACATGATTTATGCATACATAACTTTCTAACAACCTTGGCGAACTCGGTTGGGATAGCCCTCGATCAAGGTATCCCTGATAACTGGGTATGAGAATGATTTTGGCATGAGCCAAAGTTTTAAGAAATTTATAAGCCATGTTGATTACTTGATTTATATGAATTGATTTTATTTGGTTGAAACAAGTTGAAAGGTGATGAATTACAGTATGTTAAACTATTTTATCTATCTCCATTTACTCAGCTTTAGATATTTTAGATGGTATTTGTTTACTCACTAGGATTATATAATCTCACCACCCTCTTTTCCACCCATTTCAAGCTCAGAATAGGCTGTAGATAGCTGATTTCATCGAGGTTCTCATTGGATTTTCATCCTCCAAACTGTAGGTTCACAGTCTTCCTTACTTTTAGTTATTTGGGGGCACCACTGGTTATTGTAAATTAAATTAAATACTCTGACTTACTGTATTACAGTATGTATGAATTTATTTTGCTTTTACTCTGCAAAAAAAATTATTTACGTATAACTCTAAAAATATTATTTTATAAGAAAATAAAATATTTTATTGAATATATCTTTTATTTTTTTATTATATCCATATAATCATAATTTCATTTTAAATGAAGGTTTTAGATGTTTAAACTTATTTTTGATTATGAATTATGTGTTTTGTTCTCGCATACTACATTTTTAGCTGATTTTGAGATTTTTGAGAAAAAATGACCAAAATGCCCCTGTGAGAAAAAAATTGTTTTTCTATTGTTTTGATTTGAAAATAGTTTATAATCTCTCAAAACATAATTTTAGTGACTAATACTCATAGGGGAAGTATGAAAAACTGATGTTAAGCCTTGCGAGGTTTCGATTGACATTCTAGGTAATGAATGCTATCGGGACGTAATCTACTACACCCAAGCAAGCCTATTATTTATCTTACTTATAATTCCATCTATTATCACTAAGTCATATTTTATAACTTTGAATCAAAATAGTGATATACATTGCCAACTCGTATTGGCATTACTCATTTAAACTTTACATTAAGTTCATCTATACATAACAAAATAATACTCGACTTCCAGCGGAGGGACTCGGATAAATATACAGCTATCGAATGCTGAGACACCTACCAAAAGATGGACACAGGTCTACAAGGACACTTTGTCCTAATTATCGGCTGTCTCGTGATCTGAAAACATGAATTTGAAAATGGTGAGTATAAACCCAATGAGTGAACAAGGAAAGGAACAAGCAACAATTAGGGAGAATTTAAAATCATGATGCACTTGTTTCAAAACAATGCAATTTAGTTCATTCCTATTTAAAAGCCCTCCAAACCCGAGAGTTTCTCGCTGCAGCGAGCATGAATTTCGCTGCAGCGAAAACGGAGCAACAAGAGAAACATTTTTCCTCACTCAACAAAAAGCCATCCTGCTAAACTAATAAAATCAACATAAAATTCATGAAAATTCTCAAAGTACAATGTGTCAAATTTCACGTACATTACAACCATAAATCATTGTCCATCAATTTGCTATAACACACACATTTACATATGTATATATATATATATATACGTATATACCCATCATCATCATCTCACCAACCCATCATCATCATCACCAGCTCATCATCATCATCACCAGCTCATACTCACTCCCTACTCGCACATGGCTGGGTCATCATCGGGTTATGCGCACTCCCTACTCGCACATAACCGAGTCATCACCGGGTTATGTGCACTCCCTACTCGCACATAACTGGGTCATCCTCGACTTATGAGCACTCCCTACTCGCACATAGCCGAGTCAACATAATTACACAACATTATATTCAAGCATATATGTATATCAACATAATGCAGTCACATAGAAATCCATAATAACCACATTTCATAACATAAACCTTTTCTCAAAAGCTTGTTCCCAAGGCATTCATTTTCATGAAAAATTGCATAAAATCATTCAAACACTTTGTTCAAAACAGTCATATTCCCAAAACAATTTTGATAGGCAGTCCACTCACAGGTGTCGAAAATCCAGATTTCGGGTGCACTAGGACTAATAGTCCTCAAGCGCAATTTCTTTGCCTTTTTCAGACGTCTCACTACCTTGACAAATAACAAAGTCGAGAAATTTACTATATTGTCCCTAAATTGATATAAACTAATTTAAATTACTAATTCTTGATATGTAAATGCAAAAATACGTTCGATTACCGCTTAATCGCGGTATCGATTAAATTCGATCGATCACCCGATTAATTGCGATTGTGTCCAAATCACCTCTAAATTAATTCATTTTTCCTCCAATACCATAATTTACCACATACCATTTTAAATAAAGCCAAATTCAGCATTAGAACCCTCACAGTTCCTTATAGAAAAATTTGGTCATTTAGTGCACTAGCACCGAAATTGTTTTCTACATAATCGTTTCACCTTAATTCATCATTTTCCAAGCCATTTTCCTTGAAATAAAAACAATCCCCCATTGATATTCAGCCCTCATGGTTCGACCAACAAGGAACCCTAGAGAAATTGAATATTTCTTTTGTGTTTTTGTTCATAACCATGCTTAACTATCCCTAAACACTAACATAGTCTAAAATCAAATTATTCCAATAACAATTCCTCTTCCATACCCATTTTTCAGAATTAAATTCATCATGATAACTCAATATTCAACCATGAAAATCAAGAACAAAAGCATGGGTAAGCTAGGTATCAAGGAGAATTAAAGAAATTTTAACTTACCTAGCTTGTTTCCTTGATTTATTCACTTTCTCTTTGAATTTTCACCTAAGTTTTCTTGGTTTTCCCTTTGTTCTTCCTTTTTTTTCTTGTTGCTGGTTGTCTAGGCCGAATATGGTGAGAGAATTGGGGATTTAATGGACTAATTTCTATAGAAAATAATAAAATAATCAAGCATGCCACGTGTCACATGCTTATTGGCCCAATTTTTAACTTTTTGACTTTTTCTTCTTAATTTTTCATCACAATTATTCTGGTATTTATCCAATCCTACCACATTTAAAATCCCTTGGTCTTGACAAGTGTTGGGGCAAAAAATTTACCCATTTGCCCCGGGACGAAAAAATTACGATTTTGCCCCTATACTCCGAAATGTACCGGAATCACATTATTTCTACTTTTCAACCTCAAATAACACTAATATTGATCAATATTAACCAAATGGGACAAAAATAATTTTTTTTAAATTCTCGTTTAGTCCTCTAGTGGTAAAATTATCATTTTGCCCTTATACTCTAAAAATACCGAAAATCACAATTTTTCACTGCTAAACATCATTTTATACTCCAATAATCATAATTATATTTCATATAATTATTCTTGGTCAAATGTGATCAAATCTTGGCTAGAAATCTCCATTTAATCATCAAATGGTAAAATGACCGTTTTGTCCCTAATCGGTCAGTTTTCCTGTTGGACTCCAAACTAGACCTTGAACTCCGAATCACTATTCTAAGCCATTCTGTGGGTTTCAAAATTTTCAATTTCCTCTTAGAATTTCTATTTGAACTAGTTCAAGGCTCGATTTAACTTAGTTGTACCACTCGATATAATACCATCTTTTAATCTAGTTTGACAGTGTCTCACAAAATGCTCACCATCACTAGAGGAGAATCCTTCCAGTTGTTTCATATAAACTTCCTCCTCTAGGTTCCCATTGAGGAATCCTATTTTCATATCCATTTGATAGAGTTCCAAATCGAAATGAGCAACTAATGCAATGACACGAAGAGAATTTATCTTAGATATAAGAGAGAAAGTCTTCGTGTAATCGATTCCTTCTTTTTAAGTGAAAACCTTAGCAACAAGTATTGCTTTTGTTTTAAAGACTCATTTATATCCAATAGCCTTTGCACCATTAGGCAACTCAACAAGATTCTTGACTTTGTTAGCTGCCAAAGAATTCATCTCATCTTTCGTGGCATTGTACCACAATTTAGATTCTTCGTAACTCATGGATTGTGAAAATGTGTCAGGATCATTTTTGGCTCCAAAATTATAGTCAGCTTCCTATAGATACACAAGGTAATCAGTAGGGATTAATGATATCTTCATCGTAGTTGATCTTCTTAATGTTTATTAACATCCTCCTGAGGAGCATGTTGCACAATAATTTTTGGAAATTGTTGAGCAACCGGATTTACTAAATCATTGTCAGCAGCTTATGGAACTTCAACAATTGGTTGTACAACACTCATTTGAATTTGTAAAATGTTATGAATGACAATCGATCTATCACTTGAAGTGGGAGTTTGAATATCACAATGATTCTTTTTAAAAACTAAGTTTTGAGATTGATCACTCTCACCGATCAAGTCATTGCCAAGCAACTTTGCATTTTTAGATTCCACAATCCTAGTGTTATGAGATGGACAATAAAAATTGTACCCCTAGGACCTTTCAATATATCTAATGAAATACCCACTTATAGTCCTTGGGTCTAATTTCTTTCATTATGGATTTTAAACTTTTAATTCAGACAGCTATCCCCAAATGTGTACATGTCGTAAACTCGATTTCTAACCTTTCCACAATTCATATGGTGTTGTAAGAACGACCTTGGCTGGAACTCAGTTTAATATATACATTGCTGTTTTAAGAGCTTTAATCCACAAAGACTTAGGAGGTTGAGCTGCTAAGCATACTCCGCACCATATCCATCAATGCTCGATTTCTTCTTTCTACTACACCATTATGGTTTGGAGATCCAAGCTTGGTGCATTGGGCCACTATCCCATGCTTCTTAAGAAACTTTGCAAATGGACCAAGTGCTTGTCCATCCTTAATGTGTCTACCATAATATTCTCCACCTCTATCTAATCTCACGATCTTAATTTGCTTCTTGCATTGTCTCTATACTTTAGCTTTAAATAACTTAAAGGCATCTAATGCTTCATTCTTATTATGAAGCAAGTAAAGATAAATGTATCATGAATAATTATCTATGAAAGAGATGAAGTATTTCTGACCATACGAGTCCATATATAGATTACAAATATCTATATGTATGATCTCTAATATGTTCGAACTCCTTTAGGCACCTTTTTTTGTCTTGTGAGTCTGCTTTCCCTTTATGCAGTCCACACAAGCATCAAAATCTGTAAAATCAAGATTACTAAGTACTCCATCATTCACCAATATTTTAAATATGTCTCAATTTCTATACCACAAAATAGAGATATTTTCATTTATGACACATTGCTTAATACCAACATTATAATGAACATGCATTGCATTATAAAGGGCATGGTTTTGCAAATTAATTCGAAAAAGACCATTAGACATTTTATGTAGTACCTCGTACTTTGAGGTGGTGGCTAATAATGCTTATCGGCTACTAATTGAGGTTGATTATCGAGTAAAACGGGTAATTCAGAAGTGAACCTGTGAAACCTCAACCTCTATAGACACGTAACTAGAAGTAGACGCGATAAAATAGACTAGGGGTAATATCATAATTTTCTTTAGTGAGCCCTTAGAAGTATGCTTTCAAACATTATTAAGTCTTAAGTAGGCCTAAGGCACAAATGAATGATGAAAATAAGGATAAGATGACGAAGGAAATAGAAATAATGATGATTTCCAAGGTAGGGGCAAAATGGTCATTTTGCATCTCGAGTCTAAATTTTTAAGTTTTCGCGAACTCGAGTACTTTTAGACCATTATGGACTTTGTCTTAGTGTTTAAAGAGTAAAAAGTTGAACCGAAGGAAAGAAGAAGACAAAGTCACCTTATGGAGGGATTTTGGTAAATTACATGAAAAATTGGATAAACTTTAGATATAAATATCTACAGCTCTAGCAATTTCCAGTAGCTTCCAGCCATTTCTTCTTCCCTTCCCATCTCACGTTTCTTCATCTCCATGGGAGCCTCCCTTAAAGCTTCTATAGCTTTCTCAAATTAACTTCAATTTACATTCTTTGGTGCTCATTCACTATCCCACCTTAAAACCCTAAAAAGTCATTGTTCAGCACTTTCTCTCACTAGTTGGAAGTTTAAGAGAGAGAAGGAGAGACTTGCCATAGTAGCTTGAAAAATCTTGAAAAGGAGTTCAACTATAAGTCCACTAAGGTGAGAAATGAGTTAGGGTTGATTTTAGGTGGTTAGAGATGGCTAATATTTAGAATTGTGGGCTGTTATATTTTTTATGGTTATATTATGTGTGATAGGTTCCAACAAGGCCTCACATGTCCGTTTGAAGCAATAATCGAAGTTAGAGTCAATTAAAGATTCAACAAATATCGGTGAGTGAACTTGTATCAAAGTGTTTTTGGGAAATACATATGTGTTGGGATGAAGCATTTAAATGATTTTACTTGGTTTTTCATTAAATTATGCATGGGAACAAGCTCTTGATAAAATGTTTTAATGTTGTGAAAATGTGAAATGTGTAAAAAGATAAATCCATGTGCTCTTATATTATGTTGATATGTATATATATGAATATATGTTGTGCATTGATGAATAATGTTGTGTGATGATGTTGAAGTGTGCGAGTAGGGAGTGCACACATGATGATGTTGAAGTATGCGAGTAGGGAGTGCACACATGATGATGTTAGAGTGTGTGAGTAGGGAGTGCACATGACGATGAATGAAATGGGGTGGTGTACGTGTTTATATATATGTTTATATATATATATACGTGATATAAAGTTTATGATTATAATATGTGATTGAAATGAATAATGAGAAACTTGATTATTGTCAATGTGTTCACTTTGATGTGCAATATAGTAGGAATAGATTTTGTGGCATGTGAAAAGCTCTTTATTGTCATCTGCCCTGAATCTTGCTGTAGCGAGAAACTCTCGGGTGGTGGGGGAACAAACCAGCCTTGTTTCTCGCTGTAGCGAAAAAGAATTCTAGCTACAGCGAGAAACTCTCGGGTAGATCCAAAATTTTGGTGCAGTGCTTCCATTTTGACAACGTTTTTGACCATCTTACAGTCAGAATTGGGAAAAGTGGTAAACATAAAAGTTGTAGCCCAGCCTCTTAGATTTTTAATGATCTAAAAATCAGGTCAATTGGACTTCTTTAGTGAGAGATATTTTGGAAAAACCGAAATATATGCAGACTGATACTGTTTCTCGCTGTAGCGAGAAACTTGCTGTCATGCTTGCTACCTTGCTTATTTTGACATATTTTTCACCCATTTAACTTCATGGATTGATCATGGGTTTTTGCAACATTATGAGGTTATTAATCAAAGTTTGGAATGAGAGGATTTTAGTAAGAAATTAAAGCAATTGCATTGTTTTCAAAACAAGTGCATCATGATTTCCAAGTTCTCCTTATCGATTGCTTGTTCCCTTTTTATGTTCACTCACTGAGTTTTATACTCATGTTTTTTAAACTTCATGTTTTCAGATTTGGAGGCAGTTGGGACCTAGATTGAGTTTTCCACGTATGCTTGCCTTCTTGGTAGGTACTATGACATCTCAGTAGCTATACCTTCACCCACGGTCACTCCATTGACAATCAAGGGTTTGTTACCTGTGAACACGTATATGTAATGTAATCTACTAGTATACATATTATAAGTCAAATATGTATATCTGATTACTAATGCCATTGGAGTTGGCAAACGGGTGACATTATTTTGATATAATAAAATTACAAGTATTGGGTTACTATAAATGTTACTGAAATATTTTTAGTAGATAATTACAATATGTGGTTTTAGAAATGATGGTTGGGAATAATGATCGAGATTGCATAAAAAGGCTTGCTTGGGCTTAGTGGGCTATGCCCATTGGGCCCATGTGTGGGTCATGGCCCGAGATTTGGGTTGTGACAAAGGTGGTATCAGAGCTCTAGGTTTAGTTTAGTCCTAGGGATCCTTGTGTCATTCAGTGGAGTTATCGGAGTTAATGTAGAGTCTTGTTTATGGTTTGTGACTGTAGCATAATTCATAGACAAGAGGCTATATGAACTCCTATTCTTAGTAACCTACCCTTTTGCTAACATTATGCAAAGGTTATAAGTGGTGCCGTTGTCCAGGTTTGAGATGCCACCCGAGAAACGAGCTGTTGTTGGAAAGATTTTAAGCAAATGCTCCTAATGAAAGGTTAATGTAATAACAAATCCCTCCGATTAAAGATGAAGGAAATTAGAGTTGGACTAATACGTCCGTAATGACTTATTCATTCAGTGGAGTTATAATTTAAGCCCATAATTGTCAATGGGAAGAAATTGGATGACATTGGATCATTATTGAGGTCAATATAAAGGAACACGTACGATAATGGTAATAAGGGGCGCACTTTGACTGGAATGAGTAGTGATGGTTGTAATTTACTTGGAGTGTATAGATCTAAGTATTGAGGAAGGTGTAAACTGATGTTTATGTGCACGAAGGTAAGTGCACTATGTTAAATGAACTTTTCATGCCCTTATAAAAATGGTGTGGGCTTTTGAAATATTTTGTAAGCGTATAAGTGTCGACAATGTGCATAGCAGCTTAGATGGAGCTGGTTTCGATTTCAATTAAGTAATTACAAGATCCCAAGGTTCGATTTGAACTATTATGGTTTATAGTTATAAGTACATGAATTAGCTTAAGGGTGAAATTCAGTGACTATTATAATTGATCTGTGGTCATCAAGTGAGAGGTTGGTAAACAAATTTTCTCGAAGGAGGAGCATGAACTTTGTTATGCTGTGCGTGAGGTCAAAGGATTAAAGAACTAGTTGTGGATTTGATAGCTTGAAGTTAAATGACTGAGAGATGTCGAATTTAGTCTAAGTGCCATATGGAGTTCTACATTGAGATTGATATATGAATTGCTTTAAAGGTCAATTTAAAAATCTGTTTGGTTCAATATGCAACCTATTATGTAAATGATTAGTCTTGAATGTGATTTCTCCAAAGGTAAGGAACTTAGAATGTGTGGATTTTCATATATGCTCTAAGAGGAAGCTTCTGCATCTTAAGTTTAAGAAATTTTGATCTTATGACTGCAAAGGCAAGATACAAAAAAAAAAAAATTAAGTGAATTGTTTATCTTATGGATGTAATTGGTTAAGAATTGATGAGTAAAGTCAAGATCTCAACACTAAGTGGTGTACAATTTGATATATGTGTGTCTAAGAGTAAATCTGGAGATCATTGCTTAATCAATTTGTATTGAATGTTATGGTAAAGGTATGTGGATGCTAGTAGTGAAGTATGCCCAAAGTGAGATATGTTGAGACTAATGTTCCGATCGCAAACTTGTGATAGAAAGCTAGTTTTGCAAATTGTGGTTTTTATGATCATGAAATATATGGAGGTTACCAATATGTAAGCATACACTCGAAGTTGTATATCTTGTGATTCGCATTCATCATGTGGAAGGAGATATTCCATAGAAGGATTTGGCCTAATTGGTGATTACATGACTATAGGCTTGGTATGAGATTGAGAATGCCCTAACATGTATGAGAAGTGTGTTGCGAAAGGTTGAAAGTCATTAAGACGAATGATGGGTGAAACATAGATGTTTTTATGACGAGCATAAAAAGCTCAAGGATAATCAATGCAATTATATTAAGTTAGTTTGGTTTGATCCGAAATAAGAGCAAGGACATCTTGAAAGATCTTAAAATAATGTTCAATGGGGTTAATGAGCTAAATGTTATCGAATATATATTAAATTGTTAAAGTTATGCGTGGATTTGAAGATAAGCCTTCGATTGTCTGAGTCCTTAACAAAATTTTATTAAAGGATGTGTTTAAGCATTTTGGAAGTGTATTGGAAAACATAAGAATAATAAACTAGTTTGACTTGCTATAAGAGGTCAAATTTGGATGGCCATGAGTGGCTTGTGAACAATCAAGCAATGTAAAGTATGTGTTCATAAAGGGAGCTATGATTGGTAGATAAAGGTGGAACTTTAGAATTTCATTGTCATAGTTATTAGATTATATTTTGTATTATATGATATAGCGTAGAACATCAATGATGAGATTGTGTTCAATGCTTTAGGCCTTGAACTGTAAGTTATGGACATGTATCTACCTTGTGAACACCCTGATGAGATAAATTTGAAAGATTTTTCACAATGAGAAAACATTAAAGCTCAAAGGGCAAATGACTATATAGTCATGTTGGGCTCGTGACTGATATGTCACATAAGTATAAAGATATGATACAAGCATAAGTATACTTGGAAATGCTGGTTTGAGGCAATGATTATCTTACATTTTGTGGACCCGATGAGGTTCTGGTCTCGACATAATTGTAGACGCAAGGCATAAATTGTGAAATGCGCTTCCACCATAAGTTTCAATTTATTTTGAGTAATTATCAAGGTAAAGTGCGTGATGGGGATAGGCAAAGGTTGAATTATGCTTCAAATGTTTAGAGAAGGAGGGTGACATGGTTTGTTTAAATGATACTACCCTTGGTAAGGGAATAGAAATACGCTACAGAAATTATAGAAATCTACTTAGAAAAGAGATGATGATTCGAGTTTTTATATACAAGTAAAGACTTTGGTAATGAGCTACGACCTAGAAGCATGATATTAGAATATGAATTTTGGCTAAGAAAAATCGATTTTTAAGACACGTGGTGCTTTGGGGATGGTGTTAATTAGTGGTCGATTCTCGTATGAGAATAGAATATTGGGATCAGCTTTATGTATTCACCACAAATGATGAGCATGATCTAACCAACTATAAGAAGAATTGATTCTAAACTTGATTATTGGTTATTTTGGTTTTACAAATGGCTTATTGTGCTTGATATGCCTAAGGGTACCTGAAGTTAAAATTTTTTGAAAAATATATATGTTTGGATATATATATGTTGCATATTGGTACAAAAAAAAACTCATATGGAGTTGGTTATAATTTGATTCAATGATAATATTCTATCAATGGTTATAGCCCTAGACAGTGATTAAGATGATTTATCGGTGATTTTGGCAGTGAACATGTTGATTATAATGCTGTTAGCTTAAAAGTAAGTGTTTATACTTTTGGTATAAGTTCCTCAATTTTTATTATATCGTGATCAAATTTGGTGTTTTGATACAGCCCGAGAGGCTTGGCATATGAACTAGCTTAATTGTAAGCTAGAATTGGTTAGGCTGTTATGAAGTACCCAAATAGAGAAGTATGCCATAGATTTAATTCTCTAAAGGCTAATGGAATAGAATGTATAAGTACTGGTATAGATTCAATATAAGGTTTTGACTTATGGAGATTTGGGTAAAATTTATAGCTTATGCGTAAAGGTGTGCATTTGAATTTGTGTAATTAAAAGTGTAAAATCTTCCTTGATTGGTATAGAGCCCATGATTCAAAATGAAGGATTATGGATTTAATTTTCTAAGGAAAAAAGGGCTAAAGAAGTGATTTCGAAAAGGTCTTAGTAAATGATTCGTTGATTTTAAAGTACACTTAAGGAGAGGTAAGTGTCAAATTTCATCTTCGAACTGATAAACTAATAAGGTCACAAGATTTAGCATTTGGAGTAAATTTGAAGAATTTCAAGTTAGATATGTTGTATGTGATTGATGATGAACAAATTAGCTACGACATTGGAAATATAGAAACGATTAGTAATCAAGATGAGACTTGGAAAGAAACCTTAAAGGAAAATTTTGAACAACTTTAACCTTGAGAAGTTGAGTTATTGATTAAAGGGATTGGTTAAGATCATAGGAGGTATGTGAATGTCATGATTTATTGAAATGCTTCGTGGTATAAGTTAAGATTTATCTAGTAAACACTCGATCATGAAAGTACTGGAGTTTTGTTCTTGGGAATATGGTTACTAATAGTTACTAGATTTGAATCATCCATGATGTTAAATATATCTGAAATAAATAAAGCTTGTTTTGATCCTTACATATTATGAAACACTCGAATGGAATTTGTATAGAAGTATGTAAAACGGAATAGACGTTGGTTGATGATTTAGACCCACAGTCAATGGTGGAATAAATGCTTGAATGTTGGAAGGTTTGATAAAAGGTCAAGGTAGAGGAATTTGTGGATGGTTAAGTAAACATGTATAATTGATGATTTAAGGATGATTTAATTGATATGTGACTAGAATTAATAGCATATTTAAATTCTCTTCATAAGATGAAGAATGGTATCGTTTTGATCCAATAAGAGTAGTACACATAATTATATATCTTATGTTAAGAATGGCCAACGGAAGTGATGTAAAAGAATTTTAGGATTTTGATTGCTCACCCCACGTCATACGAGGACGAATTCATTTTAAGTGGGGGAGACTGTAGTACCTCGAACTTTGAAGTGGTGGCTAATAATGCTTACCAGCTGCTAATTGAGGTTGATAACCGAGTAAAAAGGGTAATTCAGAAGTGAAGCTGTGAAACCTCGACCTCTATAGACACGTAACTAGAGTAGACGCGATAAAACAGATTAGAGGTAATATCGTCATTTTCTTTAGTAAGCCCCTAGAAGTATGCTTTCAAACATTATTAAGGCGTAAGTAGGCCTAAGGCACAAATGAATGATGAAAATAAGGATAAGATGACGAAGGAAATAGAAATAATGATGATTTCTAAGGTAAGGGCAAAATGGTCATTTTGCATCTCGAATCTAAATTTTTAAGTTTTCGTGAACTTGAGGACTTCTAGACCATTATGGACTTTGTCTCAGTGTCCAAAGAGTAAAAAGTTGAACCAAAGGAAAGAAGAAGACAAAGTCAGCTTATGGAAGGCATTTTGGTAAATTACATGAAAATTGGATAAACTTTAGATATAAATGTCTAAAGCTCCAACAATTTCCAACAACTTCTAGCCATTTCTTCTTCCCTTCCCATCTCACATTTCTTCATCTCCATGAGAGCCTCCCTTAAAGCTTCCATACCTTTTTCAAATTAACTTCAATTTACATGCTTTGGTGCACTTTTTCATAGAACCTTTGGTGCTCTTTCACTCTCCCACCTTAAAACCCTCAAAAGTCTTTGTTTATCACTTTCTCTCACTAGTTAGAAGTTTAAGAGAGAGAAAGAGAGACTTGCCATAGTAGCTTGAAAACTCTTGAAAAGGAGTTCAACTATAAGTCCACCAAGGTGAGAGATGAGTTGGGGTTGATTTTAGGTGGTTAGAGATGGCTAATAATTAGAATTGTAGGTTGTTATATTTTTTATGGTTATATTATGTGTGATAGGTTCCAACAAGGCCTCACATGTCCGTTTGAAGCAATAATCGAAGTTAGAGTCAATCAAAGATTCAACAAATATCGGTGAGTGAACTTGCATCAAAGTGTTTTTGAGAAATACATATGTGTTGGGATGAAGCATTTAAATGATTTTACTTGGTTTTCCATTAAATTATGCACGGGAACAAGCCCTTGATAAAATGTTTTGATGTTGTGAAAAGGTGAAATGTGTAAAAAGATGAATCCATTTGCTCCTATATTATGTTGGTTTGTATATATATGAATATATGTTGTGCATTGATGAATAATGTTGTGTGATGATGTTGAAGTGTGCGAGCAGGGAGTGCACACATGATGATGTTGAAGTGTGCGAGTAGGGCATGCACACATGTTAAAGTGTACAAGTAGGGAGTGCACACATGATGAAGTTAGAGTGTGCGAGTAGGGAGTGCACACATGATGATGTTGAACTGTGCGAGTAGGGAGTGCACATGACGATGAATGAAATGGGGTGTGTACGTGTTTATATA
>NC_030855.1:14011900-14035030 GCF_000208745.1 Theobroma cacao
TTTATATATGTTTATATATGTATATGTGATAGAAAGTTTATGATTATAATATGTGATTGAAATGAATAATGAGAAACTTGATTATTGTCAATGTGTTCACTTTGATGTGCAATATGGTAGGAATGGATTTTGTGGCATGTGAAAATCCCTTTATTATCATCTGCCCTAAATCTCACTGCAGCAAGAATACATTATCATTGCAGCAAGAAACTCTCAAGCGGTGGGGGTACAAACCAGCCTTGTTTCTTGCTGCAGTGAAAAAGAATTCTTGTTGCAGCGAGGAATTTTGCTGCAGCAAAAATGGATCTCGCTGCAGCGAGAAATTCTCGGGTATACCCAAAATTCAAGTGCAGTACTTCCATTTTGACAATGATTTTGACCACCTTACAGTCAGAACTGGGAAAAGTGGTAAACATAAAAGTTGTATCCCAGCTCTTAGATTTTTAATGGTCTAAAACTCAGGTCAATTAGACTTCTGTAGTGGGAGATATGCTGGAAAAATTGAAACATATGCAAACTGAGACTGTTTCTCGCTGCAGCAAGAAACTTGTTGTCATGCTTGCTACCTTGCTTGATTTTGACATATTGTTCACCCATTTGACTTCATGGATTGATCATGGGTTTTTACAACACTATGAGGTTATTAATCAAAGTTTGAAATGAGAGGTTTTTAGTAAGAAATTAAATCAATTGCATTGTTTTTGAAACAAGTGCATCATGATTTCCAAGTTCTTCTTATCGATTGCTTGTTCCCTTCTTATGTTCACTCACTAAGTTTTATACTCATATTTTTAAACTTCGTGTTTTCAGATTTAGAGGCAGTTGGGACCTAGATTGAGTTTTCCACGTATGCTCTTATTCTTGGTAGGTACTATGGCATCTCAGTAGATGTACCTTCACCCACGGTCACTCCTCTGATGGTCAAGGGTCTGTTACCTGTGAACACGTATATGTAATGTAATCCGCTAGTATACATGTTATAAGTAAAATATGTATATCTGATTACTGATGCCACGAGGAGTTGGCAAACAGGTGACATTATTTTGACATAATAAAATTACAAGTATTGGGTTACTATAAAATGTTACTGAAATATTTTTAGTAGAGAATTTCAATATGTGGTTTTAGAATTGATGGTTGGGAATGATGATCGAGATTGCATAAAAAAGCTTGCTTGGGCTTAGTGGGCTATGCCCATTGGTCCCATGCATCGGTCATGGCCAGAGATTTGAGCTATGACATTTTACCATTCCCAGCGAGATTAGATTTATAAAATAAATTAAAAGATGTATCTGAAAAGTTAAAGGAATAACTAAATGGTACAAGTTTTGAAATTAAAATCAAATTTCTAGAGAAACTTGGAATATAAAATGTTCTTTCCAAATTTATAACAAAACTAGAATCTAAAATCAAATTTTCCATGTTCCAATTACCTCCATATGTGAACGCATCTTGTTTCTGGAATAGATGCACTATTCATTGCCCACTAACTTCTTTTGGTTTAGAAAGCCTTACAAGGTATTCAAAATATGGATTGTAGAACTAGAATCAATCTACCAAGTGTTATGACAAACATCAACCAGATTAGATTCATAAGAAACAAGTGAGGTTGGATTATCTTTCTTCTCAAGCCAAGCCTTAAATTTGGCGCAATCCTTCTTTATGTGCATTTTCTTTTTACAAAAGAAACATTTAGATTCCTTATTTACATTAGTTTGGATAAGTATTTTACCTTTTCCCTTTTGTTTGGCTTGTCATTTGTTCTTTCCTTGTGTTGCCATATGTGCATTTTCGTCCAATTCCACAATTAGCCTGCTTTCCTCTTGAACACGCATGGTTAAAAGTTCATTAATTGACCATTTATCCTTATTTGTGTTGTAAGAGATTTTAAAAGCTCCACTTGATGCGAAAGAGAATTTATAATGAACTTCATAAGGAAAGATTAAGACATCTCAATCTTAAGAGATTTGGGTTGAGTCGCAATGTCCCTCATCTGCACGATGTGCTCACGCACACCTCTAAAACTAGTGAGCTTTATGGATGATAACTTTGTCATTAGAGTGCTGGCTAGGGCCTTATCTGAAGACTCAAATTGTTCATGAATAGCCTTCAGCAATTCCTTGACATTGTCAAGCTTTCCTATTGAACCATGTATACTAGCAAAAATTTTTATCTTTATGAACATCATACTGAGATAATTGGATCCCTCCTATCGTTCATAATGAGCAATTTCAGCTTAAGTGCTAGTATTAATAGCTATAGGTGGTTCATCCTTCCGAATAGCATAATCAATGTCCATCCACCCTAATTGGAGAAGAATCCTCTCCTTCCATATTATATAGTTATCACCATTTAAATCAAGAATATCACATTTGATTAAAAAATTCACAGGTTGTATAACTACATAATAAAAAAATATATACATGCTTAGACAACAAAAATTGAGGCAAATGAATATATGTCATATTTTACCAATGTAAAACATGTATATCATGTTTAAAAATATGAACCAAATAACAAATGAAAACTACTTGTGGGCCAAGTTTTATTTAAAAGAGTCATATAGAAACTTCATGATGAAACTATCAAATTATATACCTTTTCCTAATTCCTCTGGGTATATTAAGAAAAATAATTTGTTATTTTATCTTAATTAATCATACAAATATAATAAAAAAATCCTGTGAGATAAAATTTATCATATTTGAATATGATTAATCACAATTGATGTTATTTTCTACATGTGAACCAAGGATACTTGATATATAATTTAGCATAATCAAGATGTTGTGGCTAATGTTTAATTAATTAAAATTATATTGATCACATGACATCCAATTTTATGCATAAAATAATTAAGTAACATGCATGTAAGACGTATAATAAGTAGACAATAAATATACATACATTCATCAATTTATGCATAAAATCAAGTACCAAAAATTGCTAAGAAGTAATATTTGTTTCAAAATGGCATAATTTTTTTATTGGCTTTTTATGTTTTGGGCTAAGAAACATATCTATGTCCCAAAAGAATGACTACTGGACTTTGTTAGAGTTGGCTAAAACACTTATGGTTCAGTTTTTTACCAATATATGGAAGAAGCTTATGCTCAAAACTTATTAAAAGAAAAGAAACAAGCCCATGCCTAAAACTTATTAAAGGAAAAGAAGCAAGCCCATGCCTAAAACTTATTAAAGGAAAAGAAGCAAGCTCATGCCCAAAACTTGTTCAAAGAAAAGAAGCAATTCAGTTTTTTATTCATCGTCTTTTACCTCCAAAGGGTTTACCCGACTCGAAATTGAACCCGTTTCGTAAACTCGATCATATCTTAGTCTCTAGGACTCTATTTTCGACGTTTCAATAGCCGTTTTGCTTAGAATTCAATTTCCTTTAGCTTTCCAACATCCTTTTATTAAAAATTTGACTAAACAATTTTAACAAAACAAAACGTTTTGCCTTTTATGAATACAAATACAGAAACTCAAACACATTAAGGCAGAGGTTGAAACAGCTGTGATACCAACTAGAAGACATCATAGATGCCTATACATATACATGTTAACAAAATTAACATAAAAAAAAATCAAAATGTGAAATTGGATACTAACCTCCAACCATTGATGTCACAGGAATGAGCTTATTTGTATAAGGTTACTTCTAAACTCTAACAATCTCACTTAGATGGTGTATATTTTGAAAATGCTTATCGTAGGGACCCATATCCAGTTTTCTTATATATATGTCGTCTTCCCATAAAAAATGTAACTGAAACAAAGAAAGTAGGCATGTCAAAGTGGTTAACAGAAGGTTAGTGGAGAGTGGGTGATATGTGGACCATAGCTGAATAAGGGTAACTAACAAAAGGTACTATAGAAAAATCTTGATAAATTAATAATTTTAATTAAATAATACTTTTGATCGGTCTCGACTTGGAATCGACGTGGTAAATTAATAATTCAGTAAATTTATGAGATAATACATTTTGAAAAAAATATATAGGTCCCATTTGATATATAAATTAATAAGCTCCTTATACATCAAAATTATATATATACTTGACTCAATTAGGAGGCCTCTAAAAAATATGACCCCAAGGTTACTTGTTTCTTCTTGAAATTGATGTCTCCTTATGTCACGACCCAAATTTCGAGCCATGACCGGCACATGAGCCCAGTGGACGTAGTCCACTAAGCCTAAGCAAGCTTATTAATATAACCTTTTCACCATTTCATTAAAAGTTGCTAAGTCACATTTTATAACTTTGAATCAAAATAATACTAAATATTGCCATCTCATAGTGGCATACCAATCAAAGAGTACATACATTGTCTAAACATAATTTAATAATTTACATCGGTTTGTCTATACACAACAAAAGAGTACTCGACTTCCAGTGGAGAGACTCGGATGAATGTACAACTACTGAATGTCGAGACACCTACCGAGGGTCGAATATACGAAGACACTTTGACTTAGTTACCAGCTGCCTCATGATCTGAAAACATGAAGTTGAAAACGGTGAGTATAAACCCAGTAAGTTAACAAGAAGGGAACAAGCATAACATAAGGAATGTTTAACGAAATCATGATGCATTCATTTTTCAAAACAATGCAATTTGTTTTAGTTCTTTTTAAAGCCCCTCATGTAAGCCCCATATGAGTAAATCATTTTATGAAAAGGGTCCATGCTCAACAAAGGATTTGGAAAGTGAAAACTTTAATAGCATTCATGCAAATCAGGTCAAATAAATGACAGGTCCTCATGCAGCGAAAAGGCATTCTCGCTGTTTGGTTTCTCACCAAACCTCCTCATTTTAAACTTAATTCATTTATTCCTTAATGTTGGAAGTCCATGCTCAACTATGGTACCAAAGAAATGAAAAATAGGGTAGCAACCGAACCAAATGAGGAGCAAAACAGAAAGTTTTTAGCTAAATCTTGCTGCAGCAAAATTTTTGGTCCCAAAACAGAAAGTTTCTCACTGCAGCGAGAAGCTACAGTAACATTCTCGCTACAGCAAGATTTCAGCCAGCACCACCCCTCTAAACCCAAAGTTTCTCGTTGCAGCGAGAAATAGGGCACCAACAAAAAAATTCCATTCCCCTCAAGAAAAAGCCATCCTATTGTGTTAACAAAAACAACATGAAACACATATAAATTCTCAAAATTCAACCAGTCAAATTCTCACATTTTGCATTACAACCATGTACCATATATGTATATATATATATCAATCATCATGCACACCCTCCCATCATCATCAGCTCATATGCATCGGCTTATGTGCATTCCCACTCGCACATAGTCGGGTCAGCATCGGCTTATGCGTACTCCCACTATCACATAGCTGGGTCAACATCGGCTTATGCACACTCCTACTCGCACATAGCCGGGTCAATATCATTACACAACATTATTCATATATATATATATCAACATAATGTAGTCATACAACAATCCATAACAGCCACATGTCACACATAGAGACAATTTATCAAAGGCTTATTCCCAAGGCACCCGCTTTTAAGAAAGATTGAATAAGTCATTTACATTCTCAAAACTATTTTGAAATGCAAGTTCACTCACCGGTATTTGTTGAATCCTTTAGTCAACTCTAACTTCTCTAATTGTCCAAATGGGGTGATGGGACTTCATTGGAACTTATTATCACATTAGCATCACCATTAAGTCATGCCACATACTTATGAATTCTAAAAGCTTTTTCGTAGCTAGCTTCCATTTGCCATTAAATGGCTATCCATTTTCACTATCCTATCACTCCAAAGTGAATTAACAATCTCAACTACAAAGTGTTCACAAATAAAATCTCTAGTCATTCTCAACACTAAAATTTCAACTCTAATTTACTACTCACCTTAATAGCTTTGTAACTTTGAAATTCTTTCCAACAATTCTCCAAACTATTGTAAAGCTTTTTTTTTCTCTTTCTAAAACACCTAACTAGTTAGAGAGAGTATGGAAACAAGATTTTAAAGTGAGAAAGTGAAAAAGCACAAGGGTTCTAGTCAAAAGGGCACAAAGGTATGAAAATTAGAGCTAGAGAAAGAAAGTTATGAAAGTTTCATATCAAGCTTCCATGGAGGATGGAAGCAACGTGAGATGGAAGAAGAAGCTGCTAGAGAATGAAGAAGCTGCTGGAAGAAAAAGATATTTATAGCTCAAGCTTATCCATTCCACTTGAAATTACAAAAATGCTCCTCCATAAATTAGCTTGTTCTCTTCCAATCCTTTATGCAATTTTTTACTCTTTTGACACTGGGACAAGGTTCATAATGGTCTAGAAATGCTCGAGTTTGTGAAAACTTAAAAATTCTAACTCGAGGTGAAAAATGACCATTTTGCCCCTACCGTGAAAATCATCAAAATTTTTGTTTCCTTATCATTTTACCCATATTTTCATCATTCATTTATGCCTTAGGCCTACTTAGTCTATAATATTGTTTAAAATCTTACTTTTATGGGCTTACTAAAGAAATGACAAAATTACCCCTGATCAGGGATATCACGTGTACTTCTATCTACGAGTCTATAAAGGTCAAGATCTCACACCTTAGACCTCATCTCTCACTTTTCTTAGTGCATTAAGAAGCTCTATTGTAGTGTTCTTGTATTGCAAGAGAAAATTGACATTAGCTGATAAATACTTTGATGACCTCTTGGTTGTATTTAATATTGTTGCTTAGCTCACTTGCAAGTTTAACTTTTCTAACACTTATTGTTGCAATTGCTTTTGTGTGTAATTTGGATTTTCTATGTGTATTCACATAATGCTTTATACATTTCATTAATCATTGTTGATTTCTTTACACCTTTGAGACGAGAAACCATTGTATTTAGTTTACATTTGTGATAATGTATGTTCTTTTTATAGATTATTTTGCTTGACTTAATGTTCATGAGTATATTAATTAAGTATACACCGAATGTAATTTTAGTTTGCTGTAAAAATGGATAGATTTCAAACTTCTATTTAATTAACTACTAGTTAATGGATGTCAAGTTAAAAAAGGTGAGAATAAGAGAAGAGAGAAGGGACAATGGCACCAAAGGCAGTCGGAGGTGGCTTGACAACCTTTATTTGATTTTCACCGACAATCTGAGTAAGAGGTTGACATGGTTAGTAATCTGAGAGGCTTTTGAAGAATATGGCAGAGTCATGGATGTATACATCCTAAAGAAAGCAATCTTAAACAAGAACCGAGGAGCAAACTAATGTTTCATTCGTTACAGGGAGAAAAAAGAAATAGAGAATGCACTAAGGTGGAGAAACCATTAGTGGATTGATGGTAAACATATTATAGTTAGGAGAGCAGTCCCTCTCCAAAGGCAAATTACCTCTGATCATAAAGGCCCAAAGTTGCAAGTTAGAATTGAACATGGAAACAAGGATAAACATTGCTTTAGGGATGTGGTGGTTAGTAATACTAAGCAACTAGAGAAAGGATTGCCTAAGGAAAAAGATACAATACCTATAGATAGAAAGAATCAGGAAATGGACATAGTGGCCTCAAACAGAGATAATTACAAGGGGGAATGAAGAATAAAAAGTAAGGACACGAAGGGGAGATAAAGTGACTATAATCAAAGCTATTATTAAAGATGATGATCAAAATTGGGTGAGATGTAGTGCGGTGGGCAAACTCCACTCAATTATAGCTTACGCTACCATTCAAGATTCTCTTTCCCAAAATGGGATTCATGTTTAAATCCGATCCTATGAACGCCTCTGTGTGATTGTTACTTTTGGTAATTGAGATGAGATGATTACTCTTTTGGAAAATTATTAACTCTTTGATCGGATGAGATTATTGACTCTTTGAGGTCTTTATCGACTCTTTGATCTTGTAGGATATTATTGGTTGTGATAAGAAGAAGACTTTGGGTGAGAATATTGAAGATTCCCCTTTACTTGTGGCATTCTAATACCTTTAAAGCCATAGGTGAATGTTGGAGGAAGGTTTTAGGTGTCAGCAGAAGTACTTACATCATGGATAGATTCAACCGACCAAGCACAAATTTTAGTCAAAGTTTGAAGCATATTGGATATTCCTAACTGTGTGGTGATTGAAGCAGATGGAAGAAAGTTTCAAGTCAATTTTAGTATTATTGGTATTAAAAAACATGGATTGTTAAAGGTCTATTCGAAGAACAAAGAAATCCAACAGGAAACTAGACTTACTAATCTAAATGATGGAAACAAAGGTAGTGGTCTAGATCAACATGGAAAGGCTCGATGGTGGTACAACAAAAGAAAGAGAAAAGGCTCGGTGATAAAGGGCAAGGGAACCAACATTCAAGGAAGAAGTGATGTCAAATTTTTTTGAATTAAAGCTACACAATTGAAGTGGAAGTGGCTTGTAATGATCCGTTCCTTGATCGTTACCTATGTCTAAGTCTTGCGGGAGAACTCGCCAAGTCTTGAACAAGTCTTATTTGAACTCTTGTTAATACGTTATATTCAATCCACCAATTTTGTGTAATTGCTTTGAATCGTATAACTCTTTGTAATTTGATTTGAACAAAAGTAGTTATAAATCAACTTAACTTTTATTCATCATAATTGTAAAAATACAACAAGGTTTATAATCTCTAAATGTACTTTTGCATTAACATTATTTGCAAACAAATTATGCTATGAACGACTCGACTTCTAGCAGCGAAGCGACTCGAAATAAGGTGCTATGAGATGCCTTTATCTGTTTGCGGTGTACAATATGTGTCGATGAATACACGCAACGTCGATCACTATCTGTAAAAAGAGAGATAAGGGGGGTGAGTCTCACAAATTTAGTGATTATCGGCTCCGTGAGCAGGGCGTAAATGGGAAACAAGCTTAGAGCAGATAATTTGAAGGATAAAATTAGAGTATAAAATGATAACCTTATAAAACCAAATAACTAGTAAGGTATTTGTGCCTTGTAAAAGTGATGCCGTAAAAATCATAGTGCAATACTTTCCTTGGCAAACAATGCTGAAATCAAAGTGTAGTAAAATAAAATTTCGATCATCGAAATCATCTATTTCCATCAAAAATACAAATAACCGTATAAAAACCCGCATGATCCCAAAATGTGTGGCATGTAAAAATAATCGTGTACATCCACACATATAAACTCATGATCAACATATAAAGCACTAAAAGCTTTTAATTAAATAGGGAACCTACGAAAAAATAATATCTCTCCACCATGCAAAAGAGCACGAGTCTTAAAACTCTAGAGACTCTCGAGTAGGTAATCATAGATAATCAACCTGTGGACCCTCTTCCACGTAATAACAATTTAAGAGGCCCCCCTCCATCGGATTCCCATAGCCATGGCAGTCTCGATAATGTTGGCTGACATCAAAGAAATCATGTGGTCCCAACCACGTATATCAACTCGTGGCCTTGCCATGTATTACAACCCGTGGCCTTGCCATGTATAATCACAAATTGTTGCCTAACCACGTCTAACAGCCCATTAGTGACCCAAAGGTTCTCTAGCTAGAGCTCACTTGTGCATAAAGGGTCACACTATCCTTATGTGACATTTGGCCTACTCTCGATGCTCTCAGTTTGTCAAAACCATTTTCAAAGCCAAATCAAGGTTTCCAAGAATTTTCCTTCAATCATTTGAAAACAAGGTTCAGTAACATTTCAAAATTTACTTTTCACATTAAAATACATGGTGTAAACATTTGCATAAAGTTTGGGCTAAAACCGGCTCACAAGAAATCAAATATAAGCCATTTATCAAATGCAATCAACTATGCACACTTCACAAAGATTGAAGGCACGATTTTAAAGCAAAACATTGCAAAAATGGCTTGTTTCCCGATTTCTAAAACACTTTGCCTATATGTATATATATAGTATACACAAACAACTTCCAAATCAATTTGCATCCACAATTGCCTAGCGTTTTTACCAGCTCATGCTTTCCACAAAAGCAGTGTATAAATCATTGCAAACCAAGTATTCAAATCACTTTTCATTTTCCAGCAACTCATGCTTTCCACAACGGCATTGGATAACACTATATATATTCTTTGATATAGTAAAAATCTTTTAAAATTGACACCCCCTACTCACCTTTCTTAGAGGGATCTTACTTAGCCAATTTAAGCTCTTTGTGTTCTTAATCGATCAATATCACTTGCCATTTAATCGTTATCTTTTTTAATTTACACGCACGGCAATAATCCTTTACTTGTCAATTTCCTGATAGTAATTAAATCCAAAATACTTAGCAACTTTACAATTTATTCTATCCCACACATGCTGCCCACACTTAGCTTTATGCTTTTATAGCCTATTCTTCATTCCCCCTTCTCATTCAAGTACTAACCATTAACTAAGTAGTTCAATTCATGTTATAATTACCATTCCTTCATAATTAATCTTTTGCACACACACATATATATATATATATATATATAGGCAGCAACTTTACCAAAGAATTCTCAAGTCTTTACATGCATAATTTTCTATCCTTTACTTTCTTCAAAACATTACATTCACACAACATCCAAACTCATAACTACTATAAGTATTATTCCTAACCGTACCCAAGATAGCACAATCAATTTACATTGCATGCTTACCTTTGGAATGGCTTGGACTTTCAAGCACTTCAATATTTCCTCCAAAGCCCTTTTCTTTATACCTCAATTTCCACCATTCAACATTGGTTTAGTGACATGCATGCATCAATTCTCTTTCAAAGCTCATAAATCTTTGCTATCACAAAACATTTTCACACAATCACAACTCATTTCCTTAAGAAATCTATAACCAAAATCAAAGTTCCACTTACCATAACTTGGTTGAACCCATGGATCATCCATATTCTTTTCCTCTTCATCCAAAGCTTTTTCTTTCATGTTTCTTGACCACCATGAAAAATAACTCATATCTCTCAACAAGGGATGAATTTCTAGAAGCAATGAAGCTTAATGATAGGAAAATGGCAAGAAATAAGCTCATGGGTACTAAGAGAAATGGAGTAGCCAAGCACTTTTCTTTCAACTCTTTCTCTCCTCTTAGGTGGAAGCCTCACAAGGCTATTTCCTCTTCATTTTTCTTCTTAATGGGGCAGATCTCTCAAGGCAAACACACTTTGTTTGCTTTCTTTTTTATATGGGTGGACATAACAAGAAATAGGCTTGAAATGGCCTTGTAAAAGTTCCCATTTCCTTTCCATTTCTTTCATGGGCAGATTGCCCAAGGAGATGGCAACATTTCCTTTCATTACATCCCAATTCACATTTCATTTCATCTCCTTTTATTTCCACTTGTCATTCCCCCATTTGTCCACTTTATCACCCAACAATATTTCATGCAAATTCCCTTTTCCAATAGCCTTGCCACCCTATGAACCAACAAGATCTTATGCAATTATTCCACTCTTGTATCCTATTTAGCCTCGTTCAAAACTAATAGGATTTCATGTACTCTTTAATTTATTTCTTTTATTCTTAATCCTTTCTCTACCACCATGTGTATCCAATCAAATTTCAAGCATGGCTTTCTTTCAACTAAATATTCTTTGTTCTTTTTCTCTTTGTTATCTTTCACATGGTGGGGGTCCTACATGTCTCCCACCAAGCTTTATCCTTTTTACATGCAATCATTTGCATGTAATAGTAACTTCACATGCAATTTCCATTAAGTTAAGCAATCTCACTTGCATTTCATTTTACTTGCATCTAACTTGAATTTCATCTTGCTTTCCAAAACACAAATATGTACGTCAAATATTCTCTTAATTTAAAATGGTGAAATTGCATATCCTCTAACTTTTTCTTATTTACCATTTGACCCCTCTTAACTTTCATCGTTTATAATTTGGTCCTTTAAACATTTCATAAATTGCAACTTGATCCTTCCACTTGTTCATAATTCCAACTTCACCCCTTTACTTTTCATTATTTGTAATTTCACCCCACAACTTCTTATTCTTTTCAATAAGTCCTCCCATCATCCCTTTAATTCCAATTGTTTTCTATTTTTCTTCTTTTACACTTGAACAAATAAAATATCAAATTCACACTTCACCAAGGTGTCACCATAATATTTAAATATATACTTACCCTCTCTTGCTTTATTTAAAGAAGGCAAGCGGGCCCCACTAACATCGTTTTTCCTCAAAATGCTTCTTTATTTCTTCTCCCCCACTTAGATTAGCCATATAGTTCTCTTTCATGACTAATTTCAATGATAGATAAAACATTAATATTTTAATATTATTTTATTAATAAAAATTATTTTATTCTAAAATTCTCCACTTGTCTCCTCAAGTCCCAAAATATCTTACTTTGTCTTGTTTCACTTCCAAATACCCTTTTAACTAGCTAATTCACCACCAATAAGATATTATTAATTTTTTATTATTTTTTAACGTGCGAAATGTTTTATTCCAGAATATTCCTTCCACCCGTCTTCACTCTTTCGCGCTTAATTTAGCTTCAATTGACCCTCATCATATCGATAAGGTTGTATTGGCTTATTTACGAGGGTACAGGGTGTTACATGGCTCAACTCTAAAGACTATAAAAAAGGAAATAGGATTTTATGATTGTGTGAATTAAGAGTGGAACGAAATAGGCAAAGAAATCTGTGTCGAGGAAAAAGGTGTAGGTCGGATGATGAAAAAAGCAAATAATAAAGCAAGATTGGGAGGATTTGATGGGAAAGACAAGTGTCTGCAAATTATAGCCTTGAGACAAAGAAAAAAGTCATAGGGTGGAGAAAATATTGACAAGGGTTTCGTCTTAATGAGTCAACTCAACTTACCAAGGGAGGAATTCAAAAGAGAAATATTGGGCCAAGGGATGAAGAAGGGTTGTCCAACAAAGGTTCAAAATAATATGAAGGGCCCAAGGGGTGACAAAAGCCTAGACATCATAGGTGAATCATAGCACAACAGTGGATCAAAGTTCGAATCATGGGAAAACCAAAGAGAAGATAGGCTAGGTTGGTTTAACGGAGAGTATTCTCTAATTGGAAAAGAACTTGATGTTGGTGAGTTGAATGGGACATTAGGCAATAGCCCAACAAAATAGGAGAAGACACCAAAGGAGTCCATTATTAAACATCAAGGTGACTTAGTTGGGGAGGAAGCACAATTTAGTGACAGCATGAAAACACCACTTGATAAAGTAAAGGAAGATATGGGGACCTCGCGACAAAAACCAAAAGGAGTCCAATTCAAAGCTTGTAGAAAAGAGAAGAAAGATGCCAATGGTTTCAATTCAAGCAAAAAAATGATAACAGGATGCGAGATATTGTGCACTAATGAGGATGAGGACTCATCATCCATGGTTCGTAAAAGCAAGGGAGGTAAAAATAACATCAAAAAGTACTCCTCTAAACTGAAATCAGGACAAGAAAAGTCCAAGAAAAAAAAAGCAACAAAAGATCGGGTAAAGGGTACATTAAAGTTAGAGTGGCTACTCCAAGAGAAAGGGATTCTAGTAGTGAAAAAAGAGGCTTGAGGCATCAGATGGAGGAAGAAAGAAGCTTTTTGGACTTTGGCCTTGAGCTACAAGACATGGACATTCTATTTGGCTCAAATTTGAGATTGAGAGATTCGATAATTAGAAAGGATGCTATTAATATTTGGGAACTAGCTAAAAGGCTAGGATTGATATTCTAAGAGGAAGAGGAAACTATTATTCAAAAGTTGATAGATTTAGAAAGATAGACAAAGAAGCCAAAAGTGCTTCTAACAAGTAAAGATCAAGTATGCCCCTCACTCCCTTTGTGTTGTTTTGTGTTTGCAATTAAGCTGATTTCATGGAATATTAGAGGCTTAGAAATCTTGGAAAAAAAGGGATCATGAGACAATTAATAGGGAGGGAAATTTTGAATATGATCCATTTACAAGAAACCAAATTAGAAAGAATTGACAGTAGAAAAATTAGAATAGTGTAGGGAGAAGTGAATGTGAACATAAGGCCATGTCTTCTACAAGAGCCTTTGATGGGCTATTAAGTATGCGGAAGAAGGATTTCTTTGAGGTTGATAAAATGTATGTAGATAGAAATGACATATTGATGGTGGGAGTGATCAAAAGTCTCAATCTTAAATGTTGTTTAGGTAATGTTTATGCTCCCAATTTAGAGAGTGAATGCTAGTCCCTTTAAGACCAGTTAATTAGAGTGATGAACATTGAGAATATTTGCGGTGCTAGGGAGGTGATTTTAGTGTCACAAAGAATGCAAAAGAAAGAGTTGGTGAATGGTGTAACCCAACCCCCATGGCAGCCTTTAGAAAGTTTATTGAGTTTACGGGACTCATTGACCTTCCCTTAGCAAATGGAGCTTTACTTATAGAAACTATAAGGAAAAGAAAACGTTTAGTTGGTTAGACAAATTGTTGATCACAAGGGACCTATTAAATAGACTTAAGGAGGTGATAGAGAGTGTTGTCAGCCTCAATCTCGGACCACAACCCAATTATCTTAGGTGAAGTTGATTTAAATTGAAGGCCTAAATAGTTAGATTTTTTAATCACTGGCTCGAGGAGCAATCATTTGAATCTATGTTTAAGGTAGCATGGGACAAGTTAGTGGGAGAGGAAAAGAGAAACAAAGGGATCTGGGGGAGATTGAAAGAAATCAAAGTAGATATTCGAGAGTGGCAACAAAGAGTTTTGGGAGAGTCTGCTAGGAAGATTGTAGAGATCAAGACTAAAATTATAAAGGCTGAAAAGGTTCTAGTGAGGGGTGATGAAAGTAGGGAATGTAGGAGTTTTCTAAACGTCAAGAGAGATGAGTTATGGAAAACGTTAAGAATACAGAGAGAAAGTGGCACTAAAAATCAAGAGTTAAGTGGTTCTTGGAAAGTGATAGAAATACTAGGCTTTTTCACTTTCTAGCATCATTGAGAAGAAGATCCAACATCGTTCTTGTGTTGGGAGTTGGAGAACAAGTTATTGAAAAACATAAAGAAGTAAAGGTTAGAGTAGTGGATTACTTTGAGATGGTGTATAAGGAAGAAAAGGTGACGAAAGTCAAAGAAGTAGGTGGAAGCTTTAAAGTGCTTGGAGATGGAAAAGCTATTGAGATTGAAAGGGAGTTCAAGGCAGAAAAAAGTATGAGAGGTTATTGATAGTTGTGATGGGAACAAGGCACCTAACCCAAATGGTTACAACTTGAATTTTTTCAAGAAACAACGAGGGATCATCAAAAGAGAGTTGTTGGGCTTTATCAAAGAATTCTTCAAATCTAGCAATTTTGAAGGGTGTATTAATGCAACTTTCATTACCCTCGTTCTTAGGTGTAACTCTCTAAAAAGCATCGAGGATTATAGGCTAATTAGTCTAGTAGGTAGCATCTACAAGATTATAGCTAAGCTACTAGCTAATAGGTTGAAGGGAGTGATAGAGGATGTGATCAGCAATCAATAATTTACTTTTATTGTCGGTAGACAGTTGGTGGACTATGCTCTTATAGCCAATAAGCTAGTTGACATCATGAAGCAAGACAGGAAATAAAGGGTGTTTTTTAAAGTGGATTTTAAAAAAGCTTATGACACTGTCAATAAGGAATTCCTCGACTTTGCACTTAATAAGATAGGGTTTGGCACTAAATGGAGGGGCTGAATTAAAGCATGCATCTCAATAGTGATGATCTTAGTACTTGTAAACGGGGTCTCCATAAGACAATTTAGGATGAAAAGAGGCTTAAGACAGGGGTGCCCTTTTTCACCATTTCTTTTCAATTGTGTTGTGGAAGTCTTTAATGTAATTATGAGTGAGGCAGTGAGACTCGATTTGTGTTGTGGAAATGACGTAGGAAATAAAAGGCTCGTTATCTCTCACTTTTAGTTTACTGATGACACAGTCATTATGTGTAGACTCGAATGGAATTCAGTGAAGAGCGTGAAAGGCATTTTGAGATGTTTCCAATTGATGTCAAGGTAAAAAATTAACTTCTAAAAATGTTGTATATTTGGAGTAGGAGTGGAAGAGGGTTTCATTAGTAACTATGCCTTGAGAAGCTTCCATCTAAGTACCTAAGGCTCCCTTTTTAGGGTCAAGAACAACTTGAAGGAAATGTCGAAACTTGTGATAGAGAAGTTTGAGAGTAGACTAATAGGGTGAAAGAGGAAAATGCTTCCGATAGGGGGAGAATGACCTTTATAAAGTCAATGCTAACTAGTTGGCCAATTTTGATATGTCTCTATTTAAAATGCCAATAGGAGTTAGTCAAGAGCTCGAAATAATGCAGAGAAGGTTTCTATGGTGAGGACTTTTCAGTGAAAGAAAAATGCATTATGTGGACTAGAATTTGATATGTAAACCTATGGAGGTAGGGGATTGGGGTGGGTTAGTCTTTAAATGAAAAATTCTACACTACTTAACAAATGGATTTGAAGGTATGGAATGAGAGAGATAGTCTATGGAGAAAGGTGTTAGTGGCAAAAAAGGTGGTAATCATAGGGATCAAATACCAAGTCTAAATTTAAATAATAAGTGATCAACCATATGGATGAGTATAACAAGGCTACTAGATCAAGAAGGACAGGTTAGCGACTTGGTGAGAAGGTGTATAGGAGTACTCTTAGGTGACGGTGAAAACATCAACTTTTGGTTTTAGGAATGGGTGGAAGGATGGGTACTCAAGCAAGCTTTCTCGTGAATCTTTGCCTTAGCAAAGAACAGAATGGCCTAGTAAAAGAATTTGGAAGTTAGGTGGATGGTTCATGCAAACGGGAGCTAAAGCTTAGATGGCCATTCCTAGATTAGGAAATTGACCAATAAAAGGCAATATTGGCTATTTTTGATGATTCATTAGTGACAATAAAGATAAGGCTATTTGGAAATAGACTTCGAGTGGTGTCTTTTCAGTTAGCTCTTTTTGTAAAATGCTCATACCCAAGGATAGGGTTATGGGTGACTATTGGAGGAGACTTTGGAAAAAAGTGGCATCTCTCAAAGTGAAAATATTCTACTAGAGGGTCTCAAGAGGTAGGATTATAGTGAAAGTGAAACTTGTCAAGAGAGGTCTTTTGAAAGCCAAGCTTGGTAGGTGTATCTTGTGTAAAGGGAAAGAGGAAACGGTGGATCCTTCCTCTTCGAATGCATGGAGAGTTGGTGAATTTGGACAAAAGTAGCTAGGTAATGGGGAGTACAGTGGTTAGCCTAAGCAATAGCTATAAAGTTCTTTCTTGAATGGAACGATCTCATCTGGAATGGTGATGTAAGTATTTGGAGGTTAACTTTCTTTATTGTCATTTAAACAATATGGCTAATGAGAAATCAGATTGTTTCTCAAGGGAAGATTTAGAACAGGTAACAATGATTGGATCTTGTCAATGCTAGAATATCATGGTGGGCTAAGACAAAGTGGCCCCATAAGTATGATAGGTTAGATGATGTCATGAGAGGATTTTCAACGTCCAAGAGTGGCTTGGTGTTGAAAAGGGATAACCAATGTCTTAAGTGGAAATCGTTGAGAAATGGTTTCCTCAAATTCAATGTCGATAGGGCTGTTACCAAGGACACAAGTAGAGCAGATATTAGTGGAGTTTTGAGGGACAAGGAACAGGTTATCAAAATAAGGTTATCAAGAGTGATAATGGCAGAAGATGCTAACTCAGCTAAAGTTATGGCTATTAAAGAAGCCTGTAGGATTTTTACTGGTTTTAGTTGGGTAGGTACTTTAGGCTTAGAGGTGGAAAACGATTCTAGTAACATCATTCAGTGGGTTAGTGATCTTGAAAAGGCACCTTGGAAGTTGAGAAAGGAAATCATAGGACTTGAGAAATGGAAAAAGTTGATCGGGAGATGGAAAGTTCTTAAGATTCATAGAGAAAGTAATGATAAGGCAGATGAACTCGCCAAGGTAGGCGTTAATTCATAAGATTGATGATTTTTTTATGGTTTCAGATCAGGAAATGGAATATGTGGAAGAGGAGCTGTAGCCAGCTTTGCTGATCACAGCAGACATCAACAAGCCTAGGGAGGTATTTCTAGTTTTTGCCTTTTCTCTACTATTTTTTTAAAGGTTTTTTCTATTCTCTTTGTGGTAGCTAGAAATGGTCCCTTTCTCTTTACTTTGCATGAGGCTATGCAAGTTTTTGCATGATAAGGTATACTTTGAGGTCTTGCTTGGAAAAAAAAAAAGAAAAAAAAGAAAAAGGAAGAAAAGAGATGATAGACAAAAGAAAAAAGAATCAAACCAAAGTAAGAAAGAAAAAAGAGAAAAGGAAAAGAGAATTTTGTGAATATGGGCAAAAGGAATCATGGAAAGAAAAAAACAAGCCTTTGTCGATTGCTCTTTTCCTACGGGATGATATTTAGTTCAAGTTTTTTATGGTCAATGTCGGTATGATTGAAGTCCTATGGGGCTAAGCAAGGGGTTCTTTTCTTAGTGGATTTATGGCTAGTTTCTTTCTTTCAGTAGGCTCTTTGGTTTTGTTGCTTTTCATTTGAAGGGTCTGTGTGAAAATGATTTTATCTTCTTTTATTTTTAGCTTGTTTAACCCTTGGTTTGCTTTGTTTCTTCAAGAATCCCCTTCGATTAAGTCCTTTGTTTTTGGGGTGTTCTTTAGGATTGAGTGAGGGGGTGGGAGGTTTGCTGATAATTTTTGTTGTTTGAGGGAGTTGGCTCAACACCTTCTGCGCATCTTACTCTTCTCTAAAGGTGTCTTTTGAAAAGGAATAAAGTCCTAACCTCTTCTATGTTTTAGATAGGTTGTCAAGGTGAGAGTGTTTACTGATCACTTGTTCTTGCCTTAGGGGTATTGATATCTTTGTTGTTCATGGGGGTTTATGTCTCTCTGAGGGCTGAAACGCTTCCCTGTAGTTGTTTTACATTTGAAACTTTGATAAAAAAAAAGATAATACATACAAAATATATAATAATAACAATAAATATAAAAAAAAAAGAAAAAAAGGAAGAATAGAAGAAAAACAAATAAAATGATAACAAGATAAAAAACAAAGGGAAAAATCATGATAGAGGTGGTACAAACTGTTTCTTCCATCTCCTGTTGTTGGAAAATGCCATTTCCTAGTTTTTGCTCTTTGTGTTCTTAATTTTCACTTGTTCCTTAGGTTTTTTGGTGGATGGTTCATTGAGGTGTTGGTGGTTTCCTTGCTTTAAGGTTGGAGAGGAAGAATGAGGATGTTGGGGGTCTTTTCGTTTCTACCTTTTGTGGTGTGGTGTTGACCAAAGTGAAGGGTAAACTAATTAAAGGTAGTTTAGTGTTTTGAAGGGTTGTGGGATGTTGATTGTTGAGATGACTTTAGTTTATGTGTGACTTGATCCCTTTTTCTAGTTTTGTTCCTTAAGGGTTTGACTTCGAGTGAATGATAGTATATGTCTCAATGACACATCACTTTTGTGGCAGTCGTGAGGGGGGGTGAGGGGGAAGGTGACAAGGAAGGGGTAAGATGATTATGCCGGTCTGTCCTTTTTAAGGGAAGGAGTCTTTGTTCTCTGAAAAGAAATGATTCTTTGGACTAACGTTCTTTTGTTGGAGGGACAATGAGACTTTAGGCAGTAGGATTGGTTTCTCCATCAGGGATTACTACTACTGTTGGTTCTAAAGTTGTGTTGGCTGCTTTATTGCACCACTAGCTCCTGTGATGATTCTTTGGTGACCCTCTTAGGCAGCTTGCATGATAAGAGGAACTATTTACTTGTGGACTAAGGGGCTGGCTATTCATCCATTGGGTTCATCGTCTAATGCAAGATTTGGCTAGGAGCATTTTTTGTATTCATTTTCTATTCTTCATCTTTTTGTTAAGGGGTTGTTTAGCATTCTTGACAGCCACGTTTTTGGGTTAGAAAGACATGCTTACTACTGAATTCAGCCTTTGTTCAAAGCAAGTCTTTAGGAAAAGGTAGAGAGCTATCCTTTTGTTTTGTAGCTCAACTAGGGAAAGGGATTGTTGGTATTTTTGTAAACAATTCCCTTTTGTAATTGTATATAACCATTTATGCACAAGCCAAAGATCATATGTTAGCAAAAGCTTCTAGCAACATGTTAAAAGCTTCATATGGCATAGAGGCTTTGTGCCAATAAAATCACTTTTCAAAAAAAAAATAAGACTAATTACATTTATGAACTTGTTTTGGTTAAACAAATACATAAAATAATGATAATTCTAATTGCTAATTATGTAATATTCGTATAATCATAATACACAATACATGTATTAAGTTCAATGCTTTAAAAAAAATAAAGAATACCTTGATAAATTAATTTTTTATTAATTAATGTATAAATTAATAAATTATTAATTTATCGATTAAATAATTTCTCAATTAATTAATAAATTTTCATAATCATAAAGATATTAATTTATAGAGATTTTACTGTACTATTAAATGAAAAAACTAGTCATCCTAACAACCCACTAGAAAATGAAGGATGTAGTAATTACTTGATAAAGCATGACCCAGAAAAAGATGCCATTGATACAAAGAAGAACTAAATATAGTGGCAATTGACACATGTTGCATAAAGAGGTGGAAGAAGACAAGCTCAAACAATCTTTCCACCTTGCGAGTGCCCCAAGAATTTTCCCCATCTGTTGGTCTTGTACCTAAGAACCAAAAGAAGATAAGAGAATAGTGAAGCCTCAATCATATAATTGACTTATAGAAATAAGATTCAATGTTAAAATACACAATAGGTTTTTAGAAGATTAAGATTTAGAATCATGTCTAATGTGAGTGATATTCATTTTGTATCATTAACAGTATGGATTGGAAGAAAAGACAAAAGACTTTTTAATGGATAAAATAAAAAGACTAAGAGTCATATAATTACAATAAGCATAATCAAGGAGTGAAATGAATCACCTAGAGTAAGAGAGAGAGTAGTGTGGAAAGAAAAACTTGAAAAAATAATCTATTTTAGTAAAGTCTCAATATCATATATACTGAGAGTAGTAACGTCCTCAAATGCAGATGTAACAATGGATGAAGATTCAGAGGTTGAAAAATCTTCCTTAGGTTTAAAGGTACAACCTTTTTGATTTAGGTGAACACACATGATAATTCTGAATAATATTCCCAACCTTATGACATCATAAGACAATCATAAAAGTTGTGACTATTTTGCGATAATTCTTACAAAGCTTAGCTCATGATTTCTGATTTGATGGTTTGGAAAGTAGCAACAAGAGCAACATTAGTATGGGGAGATTTGTCTAGGTCAAGATGCGTCTTAAAAAATGATTCCTAGATTAGTAGTATCTAGATCGGAAGGACTACAATATAGCATTAAAACTATGATAGCTTTACATTTTAAACAAAAAGCTAGCAGAACTTTAATAAGAGAAAGATATTCTCATTGATTTTAGTCTGAGTCAGTTGATTCTAAATAGGTTGAACTTAAGTAAAAAAATCATTTAGATTGTAAAGAATAGTTGATAGCTAGTAGAGCAGCTCCATAAGTTTCATGCTTAGTGGCAGGAAAATTTGTTGAAGTAGAGCAAGGGGATTTAGGGACCGCCATTTGAAGGATTTGGAGTTGACATGCAACAATTTGTTCGTAGGGTGGTGGAAGGAAATTGGGTTTGTTTTGGTTTTTTGGACAAGAGTTTTTAAATTCGGTATATAAGGTTTTGTTTGGGTGGTTTTTTGACTTTTATTAAATTTGGATTTAATGTGTTTGGGGCTTTTTGGTTAGGTTAAAACAAATTCAAAAGTGTTAAGTTATTTTAGTTGGATTGATTTTGGTTATATTTTACCTGTGCCATTAGTTATTTTGTTCGTTATTATTGAAGTAAAAATATTTTTATTATTAAATTAATTTAAATTAATAATTATAAATTTATATAAGACAATAATAAAAAGGAAAGAAAAATATAATTGTTAAGGTAAAAATATATTTTATTATTGAATTAATTTACATAGAAAAATTATAAATTTAATAAACAATAATAAAAAGAAGGAAAGAAAAAAGAATTATATAAAATAAATAAATTACTATAATAAAAATTATAATGATGATACGCATGAATTTTACTAATACATACAAGGAAGATGAAAGAAAGAAAGAGAACGGAGGGGCAAAAATAATTTTAGCATGGGATCAAAATTGAAACATAAAATAAAATATTATCAATATAAGTTAAATAATAATAAAAAGAAGAAAAGACAAAAAAAATTAAAAAGAAAATTGTTTAAAAAAGTTTCCTATGTACCAAAAAAAAGTTTCCAAGTTATGATTAACCTAAATGAATATTGTCGCCAATCTGTTTTTTTTGTTCTTGTTAACTTTTCTCTTCTTAACTCCTTCACATGTATTCCAAATTATATATCCAAAATATATAATTCAGTCACTAATTATAATGATCACTTCATAAAAAAAAATAATATACTAATCAACTTTTCTTATGGTTATTCTTTTACAAAAAAAAATCTTAATTATGGTTAACATATAAGAAAATCATTGACTGTCAAGACCCGACACTCCCTTCAAGCCCGTGACAACCGTCGCGAAGTCTCAGTAAATATTCATTACCCGGTATGTCAACCGAAACCTCGCAAGGCTCTTGCATCAGTTTTCCACTCCCCCTGTGAGCAATAGTTATTAATACCGAGTTTTAAGAGAATATAAACTATTTTAGATCGAAAACCATCAAAACAAAATTTTGACCACATAGGGGTATTTTGGTAATTTTTACCTGAAAATTTCGAAACCTGATAAAAATACAACGTATAGTAGAAAGATATCCATTTCCAATCAAAATAAATTTTTGTAATCTAAATCATCCATTTGGAGTGAAAAGTTGGCTAATTAGACTAAATAAAAATATTTGATAATATATTCTATTTTCTTATAAAACAATTTTTATAGAACTATACATAAAAAATTTTTGTAGCGTGAGAACAAAATAAATTCATACACATAGTGATACAGTAAACCAGGTATTCAAAATTATCCTACCGTGGCATATGGGCCCCGAGATAACCAAAAGTGTGCAAGAAGGTAGACCTACGATTTTCAAGGAAGTAAGTCCAAAAGAAATCCTTGATGAAATCGACTGCCTACAGACTATCCTGAACCTGAAATGGTTAAAAAGAAAGGGTGAGATTTCATAAACTTAGTGAGTAAACAAAGTCCGTCATTAACTTCTAAAGCCGAGTAAATGGAGA
>NC_030855.1:14036573-14044675 GCF_000208745.1 Theobroma cacao
ACTTGTTTTAACTTAATTTTTAAGCCTTTTCTCACCACCACAAATGCATTAATATTTATCCATAGCATAAAATAATAATAGGTAGAATTCTGGAGCTTGAAAAATGTCATGGTGGTGTAAAATTACAATTTTGCCACTAAGGTGGTAAAATTACCATTTTACCCCTATGCTCTAAAAAATACTGGAATTATAATTTCTTTTCACTTCTTAACCTCAAATCGTACTCCAATACTCAAATCATACTCTAATAAGTCAAATGGGGTCAAAAAATCTTTTCTAAAAATTCCCATTTTGTCCTCAGGTGGCAAATGACCATTTTACCCCTAGATAGTAAAAATTTCGGTTTGACTCCAAATTGATCCTCGAACTCCAAATCACCATATTAAACCATTCTGGTACTTTAATATTCTTAATTTCATCTCAAATTCTCTATTTGATCTAGTTCGAGGCTTAAATCAACTTTGTTGTACCTCTAAGTACAATACCTATTTTTGTTAATTTTTCGAGACTCTCTTAGCATGCAATCATGCTATCATCACATGCATGTCATGACAAGTATTTTATAAGGTCGGGCTTTACAGCACTACCCCTCTTAAAATAAAATTTTGACCTCAAAATTTCACTTACTAGATTCGAAGAAAAGATGTGGGTATTGGCTTCTCATCTGGTGCTCAACTTCCCACGTCATCTCTTCCATTCGAGCATTCTTCCACAATACTTTCACCATTGGAATGCTCTTGTTCCTCAGCACTCGATCCTTTCGATCTAGAATACGTACCGGCTGCACCTCAAACTTCAAATCTTCATGCAGTTCAATCGGTGGTGTCTCTAGAATGTGGGAGGGATCGGGGACATACTTTTTCAACATCGAGATGTGGAAGACATTATGAATCCGATCTAACTTCGGGGGTAATTCAAGTCTATAAGCTACTGGCCCAATCCTTTCAATGATACGAAAAGGCCCAATATATCTCGGATTAAGCTTTCCCCGCTTCGCGAATCGAATCACACCTTTTTATTATCAAATAAAATACCACAATTTATCATAATAGTATAATCAATAAGATTTAATACTTCAAAGTATTCAAATTATTACCTTTCCAAGGAGAAACCTTAAGAAAAACTTTATCGTCGACTTCAAACTCCAAATCTTTCCTTCGTTTATCAGAATAACTTTTCTGCCTATCTTGAGCTGTCTTTAACCGCTCTCTAATAACCTTGATTTTGTCATTTGTCATATCAATCAATTCCACATTAACCAATTTCCTCTCGCCCACTTCATCCCAACAAAGTGGAGTTTGACACTTTTTTCCATACAGAGCCTCGTATGGTGCCATCCCTATACTAGACTGAAAGCTGTTGTTATAAGCAAACTCCACCAACGGCAAGTGTCTATCCAAACTCCCAATAAAGTCAATGACACAAGCCCGTAACATATCCTCTAAAGTCTGAATGGTCCTTTCGGATTGACTATTTGTCTGTGGGTGAAAAGCAGTACTAAATCTCAACTTAGTTTTGAGAGCTTCTTGGAATTTTGGCCAAAATCGTGAGGTGAATCGAGGGTCTCGATCTGACACGATGGAAACTGGAATTCCATGTAGTCTCACTATCTCATCTATATATAGTCTAGCCAATTTCTAAATGGAATATGTGCTATGAATAGCCAAGAAATGGGCGGACTTAGTCAATCTATCTACAATCACCCAAATAGTATCTTTCCCACTCTGCATTCGCAGCAAACCCAATACAAAATCCATTGTCACATGCTCCCATTTCCATTCAGGGATAGGTAAAGGCTAAAGAGTACCTGATGGTTTTTGATGCTCCGCCTTGATCTGTTGGCATGTGAGACATTTCGCTACAAACTCTGCTATGTCTCGTTTCATACCTGGCCACCAATAACTTTCCTTAATAGTCCGATACATCTTGGTGCTTTCGGGATGTAAAGCGTAGGTGAAAGAATGAGCTTCCTTCAAAATAGCTCGTCTCAACTGATCATCCTTAGGGACACAAATTCGGTCTCTAAACATCAGAGTACCATCATCACTGAGTCTAAACTCACTAGTTCCTCCATTTTGTAGCTTTTGAACTTCCTATTTCAACTCATCATCAGATTTCTGCAATTCTCTGATTTGATCCAACAATGAAGGTCTCACAACGAAACTAGCAAGTAGGGTTCCATCCTCGCCAGTATTCAACTGGACCCCTAGAGATTTCATTTCCAGTAACATCGAAAAATAAGAACTCCGAAGTGTTGCTAACGACGATGAGGATTTGCAACTTAAGGCATCCGCTACAACATTAGCCTTCCCCGGATGATAATCAATCACCAAGTCCTAATCCTTAATCAACTCCAACCATCGTCTCTGTCTCAAGTTAAGCTCTTTCTGGATGAGCAAATACTTCAAACTCTTATGATCAGTAAAAATCCGACAACGCTCACCATATAAATAATGTCTCCAAATCTTTAATGCGAAGACCACTGCTGCTAACTCCAAGTCATGAGTAGGGTAATTCGTCTCATGCTTCTTTAACTGTCGAGAAGCATAAGCTATTACTTTCTCATCTTGCATCAATACACACCCTAATCCCAACTTAGATGCATCACTGTATACCACAAATTCTTTTCCATTAACAGGAAGTGTTAAAAATGGAGCAAAGGTTAACTGATTCTTTAGCTCTTGAAATCGATTCTCACAAACATCATCCCGTTCAAACTTAACTCCTTTACAAGTCAAACGAGTCAGAGGAGCAGCTATCAATGAAAATCCCTGAACAAATCTTCGATAATAACCAGCTAAGCCAAGAAAACTGTGAAGTTCAGTTATCGTTCTTTGTTGCTCCCATTGTAAGATTGCCTCAATCTTCTTGGGATCGACATAAATTCCAACTCCAGACACAACATGTCCCAAGAAAACCACTTCCTTCAACCAGAACTCACATTTAGAGAACTTGGCATAGAGTTGTCTCTCGCGTAAAGTTTGCAACACAATGCGCAATTGCTTAGCATGTTCATCATTGTCCCTTGAGTACACCAGGATATCATCTATGAACATTATCACAAACTTATCCAAGTGCGGATGAAACACCCTGTTCATAAGATCCATAAAAGCTGCCGGGGCATTAGTCAAACCAAACGGCATCACCAGAAACTCATAATGCCCATAACGCGTCCTGAAAGTAGTCTTGGGTACATCCTGCTCCTTAATCTTCAACTGATAATACCTAGACCTCAAATCAATCTTAAAGAACACCATAGCACCTCGTAATTGATCAAAAAGATCATCAATCCGGGGTCAAGGATATTTATTTTTGATGGTCACTCGATTCAGCTGACGGTAATTGATACACAATCAAAGTGTGCCATCCTTCTTTTTTACAAATAGGACTGATGCTCCCCAAGGAGAAGTGCTAGGGTGGATGAAACCCTTATCCACCAAATCTTGTAACTGAACTTTCAGTTCCTTCAACTCTACCGGAGCCATTCTATATGGAGGGATAGAAATAGGTGCGGTACCTGGAAGTAGCTCAATAGGAAACTCAAGCTCTCGATCAGGAGGTAGTCTCGATAACTCATCAGGAAATACATCAAGAAACTCACTAACTATTGAGACATCCTCTAACTTAGGTTCCCCCGTTGAAGTATCAATCACGTGAGCCAAATAAGCTGGATACCCCTTCTGCACCAGTTTCAAAGCTTTAATGGCCGAGATTACACAAGATGGTAATACTCGACGTTCCCTTGTAAACACAGTCTCTACTCCCTCTGAATTTCGAAGAATAATTTCTTTCCTGAAATAATCCACATTTGCCCGATGTGTAGCTAACCAGTCCATACGTAATATTAAATCAAAATCTCAAATCTTTAAAGGAATTAAGTCAGCTTTGAATTCTTCCTCACCAACCCTTATCCCACAATCTCTATAGCAGGTGTTTCTAATCAATTGTTCTCCTAGAGGGGTATGGACTACAATCTCTTCCTCTAAAGGTGACAGGTTTCTATCAGAGAAAGATGAAAATGCCGTGCTCACATAAGATCTATCTGAACCAGAATCAATTAAAACATGAGCTTCTCTATCAAATACAAACATAGTACCTGTCACAGCACTGGGTCGAACTCGGGCTTCTTCCTCAGTCACTGCAAAAACTCTCGTCGGAGTATGAGCTTGTGGTCTAGAGGATGGACGTGCCAGGGTATTACTCCCCACGTCAGATCGTATCACAACACCCTGCTGTGGCTGTGACCCAGAAAAATCTCTTCTTTATGTATCGGTATGAACTGGAGGAGATGAAATAGCTGTAGTAGCTTGCACTAACTATGGACAAGCACTCCTTATGTGACCTTGTTGTCCGCACTGAAAACATCGTACAGGCTCTCTGCACTGTCCGGGATGAACTTTTCTACAATGTCGACATCTGTCAAAACTCTCAAAGCTCTTCCCAAGAGCACTCGTGGCTAACCTACTGAATCTAGAAGGCTTCTGTTGCAACTGCTGAGATGGGGGTTTGGTAGATGCTACTGAAACAGTGGTGGTACTCCCCGAAGTAGATAAATCCCTACCCTTCTTCGAGGGTTGACCGAAAGATATATTCGGATTCTTCCTTTTGGCAAACTCAGCCCGGATTTGCTTGTTCTCAGATGCAAGTTTCTCAGCCCGCAGAGCCATCTGCATAACCTCTTTATACGGCTCCTTACCTGTCACTATCATCCGATCTCAGATTTCATTCCTGAGCCCGTCCTCAAAATAAGTAGCTTGATCTTGCTCAATCCTCACCAAATCGAGCACAATAAGACATTAGCTCGTTAAAACGAGCTTCATACTCCTCTATTGTCGAGCTCCCTTGTTTCAGGCTAAAGAATTCCCTCTTCTTTTCCTTTTGATGAAAATGAGTATAATACTGACCGTCAAACTCTCGCAGAAAATCTGACCAGGTCGGAGGAGTAGTAAAACGAGACTTCACTGAGTTCCACCAAGTACGGGCCCTTTTCTCAAGCAATCTAGTGACCACCATCAATTTTATATCATCATCTAGTCTCATATCATTAAGTGTCTCCGATACCTGAATGATCCAGTCCTTAGCTGCGGTTACGTCCAGATCACCCGTAAAAGAAATGCAACCGAGTTGCCTAGCCTCCTTAAGTTTCTTAGAAATGGAGACATCAGGTACCTGTGGTGGGACAAGAGGTGGAGGTGGTGGTACTGAAGGAGCAATCGGAGGAACAACAAGAGGAACTTGACCAGCTTGGGCCTGGCCAGTAATAGCAGTAAGAAAAGCTGCCAGTGCCTGTACTACCTCAAGAGACATGGCAGGGACACTAGAAATATTGGTAAGTGGTGGAGGATGTGGAGGAATCTCGGTCGGTTCAGCAGCAAGTGCTGCCTGAAGAGTAGACGCAACCGATTCCTCTTCTACAAGATATGGCTGATTATGTGGAGGGCAATCTCTTCCCCTCCCGACTAGCCTAGAGAGAGGTGGGCGTCCACGTTGAGGAGGCATGATGATCTATAAGAAAAGACAGAACAAACTTAGATGACTTTAAGTTATATATGCAATTATATGCATTTAACTTAATCTAATCGACCTTGGGGCCACATTGACACTATAGTTTTTAAAATAACTTGAAAACCAAAAGCTCTGATACCACATGAATTGTCACGACCCAGCACTCCCTTTAAACCCGTGACAACCGTCGCGAAGTCTCGATAAATATTCATTCCCTAGAATGTCAATCGAAACCTCGCAAGGCTCTTGCATCAGTTTTCCACTTCCCCTGTGAGCAATAGTTACTAAATATCGAGTTTTAAGAGAATATAAACTATTTTAGATCGAAAACAATCAAAACAAATTTTTGACCACATAGGGGTATTTTGGTAATTTTTACCTGAAAATTTTGAAACTTGATAAAAATACAACGTATGGTAGAAAGATATCCATTTCCAATTAAAAATAAATTTTTGTAATCTAAATCATCCATTTGGAGTGAAAAGTTGGCTAATTAGACTAAATAAAAATATTCGATAATATATTCTATTTTCTTATAAAACAATTTTATAGAACTATGCATAAATAATTTTTGTAGCGTGAGAATAAAATAAATTCATACACATAGTGATACAGTAAACCAGGTATTCAAAATTATCCTACAGTGGCATATGGGCCCTGAGATAACCAAAAGTGTGGAAGAAGGTAGACCTACGATTTTCAAGGAAGTAAGTCCAAAAGAAATCCTTGATGAAATCGACTGCCTACAAACTATCCTGAACCTGAAATGGTTAAAAAGAAAGGGTGAGTTTTCATAAACTCAGTGAGTAAACAAAGTCCGTCATTAACTTCTAAAGCCGAGTAAATGGAGACAGTTAACTTTTCAGCATACCATAATCCACAACATTTTGTACTTGTTTCAAATCATATATATATATAAAACAACACATTTCATTATAATACACATCTCGACTTATAATTTTCTCAAAAACTTGGCTCGTGCCAAAAATCATACTCGGTGATACCTTGGCCGAGGCATTCAACCGGGTCCGCCAAGGTTATTAAGTTAACAACTACTCATAAAAACATAATTTAGCCATCCCTTGGTGTTGGTAGAGTTCATCCTCAAGTGGTGGTTCAAAGTGAAGTGAATTCTATCGTACCTTAGGAGATATCTTCCACGCCTCTCATACTAAGGTAAATATAACGGGGTTTACCGTGCCCCTCTAATAACTAGTCCACGAAAACCCGTCTACTGCAATGGCTAATTAAATAACCCACCAATCAATAAAATTTTGATAGCATAACGTGGCTAACATAATACTACCCAACCTGTCAAAGGAAAACAACAGTTTATATATTTCACAACTCAAAAACCCAGCCACATATGTCATCACGTATCGGTTCATAAATCATCAATTCCAAACATTGGTACGTAAACTTAAATATATAGGCAACATTAAAGGTTGGTCTCCACATACTCTCATTTTCAAAAACATTATTGAATTGTAAAATAATTCATAAACGTTATTCCTTAAATCGATTACTAGTCATAGAACATAAAATTCATTTAGGTTCAATATTCTTAAAATCATAAAATCGATTGTAAAAATACTTTAGATAGATAAGATGAACAGTGGTTACTCACTTTGACGGAAATTTACAACACTCTTAGTCTAGATCCTCGGGTGCAATACCTTTGCCCTTATTCGAGGGCTCACCACCTATACATAATGTGCAACAGGAAATTTAATATACTTATGCTAAATCGTCACAAAACTATTCTATATTCTATATGAATGCATGCAATGAAATGGGAGGTGTTCGGCCTATCGCGCACTATACACTATTTAATCGATCTAAACATCCAATTCGATTCCAATTAATTTATTGCACTTTCAGTACTCCCCAAAATTCCACACACTTCAATAAAAATCTATTCTAAGTGCAATTACCAAAATATCCCTCATTATGGTGCAAATTGCTAACTAAAGCGAGTAAAATTTTTCGGTACCCATTTTCGATTTTCGGTATTCCTAAGCACCAAATACATCTAAATGGCATGATAAACAACCAAATTCATCATCAATCCTCACCCATAAGATTCAGCCAAGATAGGTTCTATAATGGGCATGTGGATTTCTTCCTTAATTTTCATACTAAATGTTATTAAACCCCTAAAAACACTAAATTACTTTGAAATTCAACTAAATTCATCACCAACTTTCTCTCTCTAAATCTGGCCAGCATATTGCCCCTCATGAAAACTTTAATTTAATTCGTGGAAAATGGAAAAGAATGCATGGGCAAGATGTCATGACCCGGAACTCCCCATCGAGCCTGTGACAACCACCGCGAAGCCTCGACAAACATTCTTCACCCCGAATGTCGATCGAAACCTCGCAAGGCTCTCGTATCAGCTTTCGCACTTCCCCGGTGAGCAATAGTTATCAAATAATCAAAATACGAAGGATTACAAATCATTTCCAAATCATAACATAACATATTGTTTTTTTTTTGGCTCACAAGGGCATTTTCATCATTTTTGTCGAAAACCTCGAAACTTACTAAAAATGTAGTAGGTAAGCCGAAAATATATATTTAATGATTTAAAAAAA
>NC_030855.1:14106251-14116654 GCF_000208745.1 Theobroma cacao
ATGTTATGTTATGATTTGGAAATGATTTGTAATCCTTCGTATTTTGATTATTTGATAACTATTGCTCACCGGGGAAGTGCGAAAGCTGATACGAGAGCCTTGCGAGGTTTCGATTGACATTCGGGGTGAAGAATGTTTGTCAAGGCTTCGCGGCGGTTGTCACGGGCTCGATGGGGAGTTTTGGGTCGTGACATATACGGATTCGGGTATACATTGAAAAATTTTATGAAAAAGATTTTAATAATTTTTTAATATAATCGGGTTTTTAACGGGTTAGGGTAATTATAGGGTAGTAAAAATGTAATAGGGTTAGGGTTAGGGTAGTAATTTTAAAATTAGACGGGTAGTTAATAAGGTTAGGGTAGTTGATTTTTTATAGGGTTCAGGTACCTTGAAATTATAGGGTACTCGACCTGTTGACATCCCTAGCACAAAACTTGAATAAGATATGTGAGGAAATACGTGAAGAAATGAGAAATGTGATGGCGGAAGGCATGAGTGAATTTATGGCACGTATGGAAACCATGTTCATGAGTAATGCGCGTTCAACCCTTGGCGATGTGGGACCTTCAAAACTCGACAAGTAAGAAAAAAAAATTCCCTCACATGATGTATAATTTTCAATGCAAACACTTGGATACTTTTTAATTTAGTTATGTTTAATATTCATATGTATCAAACTATTTTATATATTGTGTGTTAAGGATAATTTCTAATTAGATGTTAAGACTTGAATCTCAATTTTGTAATGTGTTTTTCTTTTATATATTTTACAGTTCGAATGCGGAATTAAATTTAGTATCGAAATGAAAACTGGTAATTTTTTTTAAAAATTATTATAAAAATAATAGGTCAAAATATTTCCAATGGAAAATTTCGTTGGTAATATTTTTTTAACGGAAATTTTCGTTGGAAATGCCAAATGTTTTTCCATTGGAAATAATTTTTCCAACGGAAAAAATTCCAACAGACTTTTCCGTTGGAAATAGGATTTCCAACTGAAATTCTATTGGAAATTTTCAACGGATTTTCCTTTGGAAACAGGCTTTCCAACAGGAATTGTTCTAATTGTTTTTTCAGTTGGAATTGCCTTTTCCAATGGAAATTTCCAACGGATTTCTAAAAAAAATGGGCAAAATTTCAAATTTTCAACAGATTTCCAACGGAAAGTATTACCCACAAGGCTTGTACCAACGGAATTTTCAACGGACTTTTCCGTTGGAAATCTGTTGGAAATAAACATTTCCAATGGAAAAAGGCCTATTTCCAACAAAAAATTTCGTTGGAAATAGCCAAATTTTTTGTAGTGAACATAAGAGATGAGATTGAAAAAGCAATATTGTAAGAGTCAAAAGTATCTATCATTATCTTCTCAAAGAATTATGCTTCATCAACATGGTGCCTTAATGAACTTGTAAAGATAATGCAACATAGGAAATTTCCCAAACACATTATTTTGCCAATTTTCTATGATGTGAATCCATTTCAAGTCCAGAAGCAGACAAGGAGTTTTGCAGAAGCGTTTGATAGACATGAAGAAAGTTTTAAGTCTGAGATGGACATGGTACAAAGATGGCAGGCTGCGTTAAGAAAGTTACGGATTTGGGAGACATGCTTCTAGAAGATAGGTAAGCAAGTTTTAAACTATTTTATCTAAACTTAAAAATTGCAAACTTATATATCCTAATTATTTCATGATACTAGTTCTATGTATTTTCACTACGTCAAGGAACAACCTATTTTACTACTATTTCAAATAGAATGTCCACTTTCAATTTTTTTTTATCATATAAAATTGACTTTGATTATTGTTTATTATATTTTCATATGTAATTAAAATTTTAAAAAAATTTTGAAAAATTCTAAAATAAAAAAATTTCAACTTTTTTAATTTTTAATCCCACAAGCTATTGCAAAAAAATAAGCAATTTCAATTCTTTTAAATTTTGAAAATTTTAAAATTAAAATTCAAAGTGGTTAAGTTTGACTCAATAAAAGTAAAGTGGATATTAAATTTTGAAATGAAGAGGGTAATTAAAATAAATTTAATAAGAAGAGAATATAAGAAAGTAACAAATCTATGCAATATATATAGGGTGTGTTTGGTGCGTAAGTTGTAAGATGATGCTTTTCTTTGGCATGTTTTTATGGGATTACTTTGTGCTAAGGCGTGTTCTTCCTTGGGTCTAGTTGGTCGTATGTTTAGATCTACCGACTTCGGATTCTACTTTAAATTTTTTTCGGTATGATTAAACAAAAAAAAACCGTAACAATTCTAGTTATTTTATTACCTGAGTACATAAAAAAATAGGTATACTATAAAGACAATTATTTAGAGGAGAAAAGAATAGATATTAAAGAAATTTAAATTGAATTGAGTAAGTAAACCAAAAAAAAGAAAATATATATTTATTTTTATTTGTGTTTTTACCATTTTATTTCTTTTTTCATAATTTTAATTAAGTTGAGTCTCTTAATTCTCAATACTAATTTAATTATTTACATTATATATTAGTATTAATAATTTGAATATAATTAATCACTTTTATAGCCTTTTTTTTAAATTATGTATACTTAATATTCTAAGTAGAAGAAATTGAAATGTTTATATATGCTGTTGTTTCTACTCTCCAGTGACTTCTAAGTTGACATTCCTATCAATATATCCTATATTACACAATAAATTTCACATGACCAAAACGTTATAATGACATGTAACTTCATTGAAACCAACTTTTCTTAAATTTGGTACTATTAAAATAGGGACCAACAAAAAGAATTAGAAAAGAGTAACGATGGCAAAATAACCCATAACGGGTTTTGTCTTTCCCTGACCAAGTAAGGGTGGGTTTTTTTTTATTTTTGGTTTGAAATTGGGGTTCCTAGTTGGGTTGGGTTTGACAATTAAAAAAAGATCAAAGTAGGTATAGGTCTTAATCCCTCTATCTCAAAATTGGTTAGTTTAATCACTATACTTTGAGATTTTGAACAATCGAATCCCTCCTCTTAACACTGTCCAAAGTAATCGTTAATAGTGCAAATGAAAGCCATGTAGATATATACAATATGGACAAAATCATAGAAAAAGAGACCCTTACTCTAACAAACTCAACCATGACAACAAATTAAAATTTTTAAATCATATCTATAAAAGTAGAGAAATGACTTACCAATTAATATATAGATCCCAGACCCACATAGCCCAAACCTTTATTTTGTAAAAGGTTTAGGGTTTAGTGTTTAGTTTGCTACCACGTCTGGCTGACATTGCTCGACAAACTAAACCCAAAACCCTTTACAAAATAAGGGTTTGGGGTTTGTGGGTTTTACATCTATATATCAATTGCTCAACCATTGCTTTACTTTTATTTATGATCTAAAAATCTTAGTTTGTTGCCAAGGTTGAATTTGTTGGAGCAAGACTTTTGTCACGACCCGGTACTCCCCTCAAGCCCGTGACAACCGCCACAGTACCCCGATAGACACTTATTTTTCAGAATGCCAATCGAGACACCGCAAGGCTTAATATCAGTATCTTATTTCCCCCGTGAGTAACCGTTGCTGAAAATCATGTTCTAGAAGATTTTAAGCTGTTTTCAACCCAAAACAAATAAAATAATAATTTTCGTCTCACAGGGGTATTTTGGTTATTTTTTCCTAAAAATTGCAAAATCGGCTAAAATGTAATATACGAGTACAAAACATATAATTCATAATCAAAAGTGAGTTTTAAAGTCTAAAATCTTTATTTAAAATGAAATTTCGAATATTTGGATATAATAAGAAAATAAAAGAAATGTTAAGTTAAATATTCTATTTTCTTATAAAACAATATTTTTAGAGTTATACGTAAATAATTTTTGTAGCGTAAAAGTTAAATAAATTCATACATACTGTAATACAGTAAGCCAAAGTATTTAATTTAATTTACAATAATAAGTGGGCCCCTGAATAAATAAAAGTAAAGAGGACTATAAACCTATAGTTTGAAGAATGCAAACCCAACTGTAGTCCTCGATGAGATCAGCTATCTACAGTCTAATCTGAGCCTGAAATGGAGGGAAATGAGGGTGGTGAGATTACAAATCCCAGTGAGTAAACAAACATCATTCAAAAGATCTAAAGTTTGAGTAAAAGGAGACTATTAAAACATTTCATACAAATAAGTATTCATTTCATTTAAATAGTCAACATGGCTTATGAGTATTTAAAAAAAAACTTGGCTCCTGCCAAAATCATTCTCGGGGATACCTTAACCGAGACATCTTACCGAGTCTGCTAAGGCTGTAAAAATTTTGTATACACGAAAACATATTTTTAGTTTGAAAAACACAGCCGTTCCTTGGCGTTAGCGGAGTTCATCGTCACGAGGTGGTTCAGCGTGACGTGGACTCTAACCATACCTCAAGAGATACCCTACACGCCTCTCCGACCGAGGTACATATTTATATTCGGATTCTGTGCTCCTCTAATAGGTTGGTCCACAGAATCCACCAACTGCAGCAAGCTAAACCCACCATATAATAAAATTTTAACAGCATGACAAGGCTAATATAATACTACCCAGCCTGCAAGGGTAAAATAAAACAATTCATACAATTCATAAAACACAGTCCAACCAGTCATGCCAACACAATAACAATACAACATAAGCCATCAATTTCCAATCATAAACTTACAACATACCAGTGGTCTCCAATTACTCTATTTTCAAAATCGTTATTTCGTTTCAAGACAATTTATAAAGTCTTTTCATTTAAACACATTTTGTTTACAAAACATAAAAATTTACCATTTGAACTCATTTTCATAAAATTCACCAAAACCGAATAAAAACATACTTTAGATAATTAAAATGATGGTAAGGTTACTCACAATATCTAGAGTGGGGATTTTTGAAATACTCAGACTACTAGTCCTCGGGTACAATTCTCTTGCCTTTATCGGAGGACTCACCACCTTGACACAGTACAAAATCAAGAAATTCACCACATTGGTACTAAATTGAAATTAAACTAATTTAGACTACTAATGCATGATATGGAATGCAAAATGTCCGATTAATCGCTTAAACGTAATATTCGACCTAAGTCACATTATACTCGGTCTAATCGGCTAAAATCTCCAATTTAACTCCAAATCAATTCTTTTCACTTTCTACGCTCCAATTATACCTAAATTACCTCAGTGACTATGAATGAGATTCAATTTATTAATCCCAGGTCAATAATCACACATGTCTATACATTGAGCAAAAATTCAGATTTTCACACCAAAATTTCCCATTTAATTTCTAGCCTCACCAAACATCAAATATCACCAAAATATCATGAAATATCATCAATTTCAGCCTCAATATTCTCCCTAGAAAATTTGGCCTCTTATGGGTAATGGGAGAAAATGAATGTTTTTCTTGTTGTTTTGTTTCTAAATATGCTAAACTAACTAAAAACACTAACATAACTTAGAATCAAATCAATCCAACTTCATTCTCTCTCCATACCCATTTGGTCAGTCATGAATTCACCATGAAAACATGAAATTTAATCATGAAAAATAAGGAGAAATGCATGGCAAAGGTAGATCACAAGTCAAGATCAAGAAATTTTACCTTTGATTGCTTGATTCCTTGAAATCCCACACTTTTTCTTCAATTTTCCCACCTAGGTTTTGTGTTTTTCCTTTCCTCTCTTTGTTCTTACTATGGCCGGCCACATGAAGAGAAAATGAGATAAATATGGGCTGATTTTTATGAAAAATAATAAAATATCCTTACTTGACACATGTCACATGCTTATTAGTCCATTTTTCTTTTTTTTTTTTATACTTTAATAATTATGCTTCCATTCTCCACCACATGATTAGTCAAAGGTCAAAATGAAGATAAGGAAAGACCATGTGTTGGACAAGTGTCCTGGTGGTGGAAAATTACGATTTTGCCCCTAGGGTGGCAAAATTACCATTTTATCCCTATGTTTTGAAAAATACCGAGATTACAATTTTTCACTTCTCAACCTCAAATTATACTCCACTAAGTCAAATATGATCAAAATCTTTCAAAAAAATTTCCACTTTGTCCTCGAATGGCAAGATTACCATTTTGCCCCTAGATTACGAAATTTCCAATTTGACTCCAATTCGATCCTCGAACTCCGAATCACCATTTTAAGTCATTCTAGGACTTTAAAATTCTCAATTTCACCTTAAATTCTCTATTTGATCTAGTTCGAAGCTTAGTTCAACTTAGTTATACTATTAAGTACACTACCGGCTTTTAACGATTTTCGGGCCTTTTCTAGCATGAAAACATGCTATCCATCACATGCATGTCATGAAAAGTATTTTATAAGGTCAGGCTTTAAAGCACTACCCCCCTTAAAATAAAATTTTGACCTCAAAATTTCACATACCGGACTGGACGAAAAGATGTGGGTATTGGCTTCTCATCTAGTGCTTGACTTCCCACGTCATCTCTTCCATTCGAGTATTCTTTCACAATACTTTCACCATTGGAATGCTTTTGTTCCTCAGCACTCGATCCTTTCGATCTAGAATACGTACCGGCCGCACCTCGAACTTCAAATCTTCATGCAACTCAATTGGAGGTGTCTCTAGAATATGGGAAGGATAGAGAACATACTTTTTCAACATCGAGACGTGGAAGACATTATGAATCCGATCTAACTCCGGGGGTAATTCAAGTCTGTAAGCCACTAGCCCAATCCTTTTAATGATACATAAGGGTCCAATATATCTAGGATTAAGCTTTCCCCGCTTCGCAAATCGAATCACACATTTCATTATCCAATAAATACCACAAATTATCACAATAGTGTAATTTAATAAGATTTAATACTTGAAATTTTCAAATTATTACCTTTCTAAGGAGAAACCTTAGGAAAAACTTTATCGTTGACTTCAAACTCCAAATCTTTCCTTCGTTTATCAGAATAACTCTTTTTCCTATCTTGAGCTGTCTTTAATCGCTCTCGAATAATCTTGACCTTGTCATTTGTTGGATCAATCAATTCCACATTAAACAATTTCCTCTCTCCCACTTCATCCCAACAGAGTGGAGTTTGGCACTTCCTTCCATACAAAGCCTCGTATGGTGCCATCCTAATACTAGACTGAAAACTGTTTTATACGCGAACTCTACCAATGACAAATGTCTGTCCCAACTCCAAATAAAGTCAACGACACAAGCTCGTAGCATATCTTTTAGAGTCTGAATAGTTCTCTCAGATTGACCATCTGTCTGGGGATGAAAAACAGTACTAAATCTCAATTTAGCTTCGAGAGTTTCCTAAAATTTTGACCAAAATCGAAAAGTAAATCGAGGGTCTCGATCTGATACAATAGAAACTGGAACTCCGTGTAACCTCACAATCTCATCTATATAAAGTTTTGCTAGTTTCTCAATAGAATACGTGCTATGGATAGCCAAGAAATGGGCAGACTTAGTCAATCTATCAACAATCACCCAAATAGTATCTTTCCCACTCTGTGTCTGCGGCAAACCCAATACAAAGTCCATAGTCATGTGTTCCCACTTCCATTCAGGAATTGGTAAAGGCTGAAGAGTACCTGATGGTTTTGATGCTCCGCCTTGATCTGTTGGCATGTGAGACATTTCGCTACAAACTCTGTTATGTCTTGTTTCATACCCGACCACCAATAACTTTCTTTAATAGTCCGATACATCTTGGTGCTTTTGGGATGTAAAGCATAGGCAGAAGAATGAGCTTTCTCCAAAATAGCTCGTCTTAACTGATCATCCTTAGGGACACAAATTCCGTCTCTAAGCATCAAAGTATCATCATCACTAAGTCTAAACTCACTAGTTTCTCCATCTTGCAGCTTTTGAACTTCCTACTTCAACCAATCATCGAATTTCTACAATTCTCTGATCTGATTCAACAATGAAGGTCTCACAACGAAACTAGCAAGTAGGGTTCCATCCTCACCATTATTCAACTGGATCCCTAGAGATTTCATCTCAAGTAACATCAAAAAATAAGAACTCTGAAGTACTGCTAATGAAGATGAGGATTTATGACTTAAAGCATCCGCTACAACATTTGCCTTTCCATGATGATAATCAATTACCAAGTCGTAATCCTTAATCAACTCCAACCATTGTCTTTGTCTCAAGTTAAGCTCTTTCTGGGTGAGCAAATATTTCAAACTTTTATGATCAGTAAAAATCAAACAACATTCACCATATAAATAATGTCTCCAAATCTTCAATGCGAAGACTACTGCTGCTAACTCTAAGTCATGAGTACGGTAATTCGTCTTGTGCTTCTTCAACTGCTAGGAAGCATAAGCTATTACTTTCTCATCCTGCATCAACACACACCCTAATCCCAACTTAGATACATCATTGTACACCATAAATTCTTTTCCATTAACAGGAAGTGTTAAAACAGGAGCGGAGGTTAACCGGTTCTTTACCTTCTGAAATCGATTCTCACAAACATCATCCCACTCAAACTTAACTCCTTTACGAGTCAAATGAGTCAGAGGAGCTGCTATCAAAGAAAATCCCTGAACAAATCTCCAATAATAACCGACTAAGCCAAGGAAACTACGAATCTCAGTTACCGTTCTCGGTTACTCCCATTGTAAGATGGCCTCAATCTTCTTAGGATCAACATAAATTCCAGCTCCAGACATAACATGTCCCAAGAAAATCACTTTCTTTAACCAGAACTCACATTTAGAGAACTTAGCATAGAGCTGTCTCTCGCGCAAAGTTTGCAACACAATGCATAAATGGGCAGCATGTTCATCATCATTCTTCGAATAAACCAAGATGTCATCTATGAATACTATCATAAACTTATCCAAGTATGGATGGAACACCTTGTTCATAAGATCCATAAAAGCTACCGGGGCATTAGTCAAACCAAACGGCATCACTAGAAACTCATAATGCCCATAACGCATCCTAAAAGCAGTCTTGGGTACATCCTACTTGTTAATCTTCAACTGATAATACTCAGACCTCAAATCAATCTTAAAGAACACCATAGCACCTCGTAATTGATCAAAAAGATCATCAATCCAGGGTCAAGGGTATTTATTCTTGATGGTCACTCGGTTCAGCTGACGGTAATCGATACACAATCGAAGAGTGCCATCCTTCTTCTTTACAAATAGGACTGGTGCTCCCCAAGGAAAAGTGTTAGGGCGAATAAAATTCTTATCCACCAAATCTTGCCACTGGACTTTCAGTTCCTTCAACTCTGTCAGAGCCATTCGATACGGAGGGATAGAAATAGGTGCAGTACCCGAAAGTAAATCAATAAGGAACTCAAGCTCTTGATCAAGAGGTAGTCTCGGTAAATCATCAAAAAATACATCAGGAAACTCACTTTCTATTGGGACATCCTTTAACTTAAGTTCCCCTTTTGAAGTATCGATCACGTGAGCTAAATAAACTGGATACCCTTTCTGCACTAGTTTCAAAGCTTTGATGACCGAGATTACACAAGACGGTAATACTCAACGTTCCCCTGCAAATACAATCTCTGCTCCCTTTGAATTCTGAAGAACAACTTCTTTCCTAAAACAATCCACATTCGCCCGATGTGTAGTTAACCAGTCCATACCCAATATCAAATCAAAATCTTGGATCTCTAGAGGAATCAAGTCTCCCCTAAATTCTTCCTTACCTACCCTTGCCCCACAGTCTCTATAACAACTATTTCTAACTAGCTTTTCTCCTAAAGGGGTGTGAACTACAATTTCTTCCTCTAATGGTGATAGGTTTCTATCAGAAATTGATGCAAATGGCGTGCTCAAATACGACTTATCTGAGCTAGAACCTATTAAAACATAAGCATCTTTATCAAATAAAGACATAGTATGTCACGATCCGGAACCTCCCCCGGGCCCATGACAACCGTCGCGATGTCCTGATTGACACTCATTACCCGAAATGCCAACCGAAACCCCGCAAGGCTTACATATCAGTTTCTTTCCTTTCTTGTGAGCAATTGTTGTTAAACATTCCATTTAAAACAATTACCGGTCGTTTCTGGCTCAAACAAATCCAAAGAAATTTTTTCTTTAAAGGATTTATAGACAAATATCACTATTCAAAATATTGATTAAAATATAGCATTTTTATATAAAACAATATTTATAGAAACACGTGAAGAAATCTATTGTAATGTGTAAGTAAAATAAATTCATACATACAAAATTTTACTAAGTTATAATGTACAATAATGGTTACAATGACAAGTGGCCCAAAATACACCCAGTGTTGGTGCTAGAAACCTACTGTCTGTGTGGTAGAGATGTTAACTGGAATCCTCAACAAAATAGGGTATCTACAAGTTACCACAGACCTGAAATGTTTGGAAAGGAGGTGGGTGAGATTTTGCAATCCC
>NC_030855.1:14121184-14148400 GCF_000208745.1 Theobroma cacao
AAAAATATTAAATTTTTGACACATGTCACCTTTTTATTGGTCCACTTGTTTTAACTTAATTTTTAAGCCTTTTCTCACCACCACAAATGCTCTAATATTTATCCATAGCATAAAATAATAAGAGGTAGAATTCTGGAGCTTGACAAATGTCATGGTGGTGTAAAATTACAATTTTGCCACTGGGGTGGTAAAATTACCATTTTACCTTTTATGCTCTGAAAAATACTGAAATTACAATTTTTTTTCACTTCTTAACCTCAAATCATACTCCAATACTCAAATCATACTCTAATAAGTCAAATGTGAACAAAAAATCTTTTCTAAAAATTCTCATTTTGTCCCTAGGTGGCAAATGATCATTTTGCCCCTGGATAGTGAAAATTTCGATTTGACTCCAAATTGATCCTCGAACTCCAAATCACCATATTAAACCATTCTGGTACTTTAATATCCTTAATTTCATCTCAAATTCTCTATTTGATCTAGTTCGAGGCTTAAATCAAGTTTATTGTACCTCTAGGTACAATACCTATTTTTGTAAATTTTTCGAGACTCTCCTAGCATGCAATCATGCTATCATCACATGTATGTCATGACAAGTATTTTATAAGGTCGGGCTTTACAGCACTACCCCCCTTAAAATAAAATTTTGACCTCAAAATTTCACTTACCAGATTCGAAGAAAAGATGTGGGTATTGGCTTCTCATCTGGTGCTCAACTTCCCACGTCATCTCTTCCATTCGAGCATTCTTCCACAATACTTTCACCATTGGAATGCTCTTGTTCCTCAGCACTCGATCTTTTCGATCTATAATACTTACCGGCTGCACCTCGAACTTCAAATCTTCGTGCAATTTAATCGGTGGTGTCTCTAAAATGTGGGAGGGATCGGGGACATACTTTTTCAACATCGAGACGTGGAAGACATTATGAATTTGATCTAACTCTAGGGGTAATTCAAGTCTGTAAGTTACAGGCCCAATCCTTTCAGTGATACGAAAGGGCCCAATATATCTCGGATTAAGCTTTCCCCGCTTCGCGAATCGAATCACACCTTTTTATTATCCAACAAAATATCATAATTTACCACAATAATATAATCAAATAAAACTTAATACCACAAAGTTTTCAGATTATTACCTTTCCAAGGAGAAACCTTAAGAAAAACTCTCTCATTAACTTCAAATTCTAAGTCTTTTCTTCGTTTATCCGAGTAACTTTTCTACCTGTCTTGGGCTGTCTTTAATCGTTCTTGGATAACCTTGATTTTGTCATATGTCAGATCAATCAATTCCACATTAACCAATTTCCTCTCACCCACTTCATCCCAACAAAGTGGAGTTCGACACTTTCTCCCATACAGAGCCTCGTATGGTGCCATCCCTATACTAGACTGAAAGCTGTTGTTATAAGCAAATTCCACCAATGGTAAGTGTCTATCCCAACTCCTAGTAAAGTCAATGACACAAGCCTGTAGCATATCCTCCAAAGTCTGAATGGTCCTTTCGGATTGACCATCTGTCTGTGGGTGAAAAGCAGTACTAAATCTCAACTTAGTTCCGAGAGCTTCTTGGAATTTTGGCCAGAATCGTGAGGTGAATCGAGGGTCTCGATCTGACACGATGGAAACTGGAATTCCATCTAATCTCACTATCTCATTTATATATAGTCTAGCCAGTTTCTCAATGGAATATGTGCTATGAATAGCCAAGAAATGGGCGGACTTAGTTAGTCTATCCATAATCACCCAAATAGCATCTTTCCCACTCTGTGTCCGCGGTAGTCCCAAAACAAAATCCATAGTTACATGCTCCCATTTCCACTCGGGAACAGGTAAAGATTGAAGTGTACCTGCTGGCCTCTGATGCTCCGCCTTAACTTGCTGACATACGAGACACTTTGCTACAAATTCTGCTACGTCTCGCTTCATACCTGGCCACCAATAATTCTCCCTGATAGTCCTATACATCTTAGTGCTTCCAGGATGTAATGCATAGGCAGATGAATGGGCTTCTTCCATGATCGCCTGTCTCAACTGGTTTCCCTCAGGAACACAAACTCAGTCTCTAAACATCAATACGTTATCCTCTCTGAATTTGAACTCACTAACTCCCCCATCGGTCAATTTCTGAATTTCTTTTCTTAACTCATCATCAGACCTCTGAATGTCATTGATCTAATCAAGTAACGAAGGTCGCACTATGAAGCTTGCCAATAAGGATCCATCCTCACCATTTCTCAACTAGACCCCAAGAGATTTCATCTCTAATAATGCTGGAAAAGAACAACTCTGAAGTGCTGCTAAAGATGATGAAGACTTACGACTTAAGGCATCAGCTACAGCGTTCGCCTTTCCCAGATGATAGTTTATCACCAAGTCATAATCTTTTATCAACTCCAACCATCGCCTTTGTCTCAAATTAAGCTCCTTCTGAGTGAGCAAATATTTTAAACTCTTGTGATCCGTAAATATCCGACAATGCTCACCATACAAGTAATACCTCCAGATTTTTAAAGCAAACACCACTGCTGCTAACTCTAAATCGTGGGTAGGGTAATTTGTTTCATGCCTCTTTAGCTGTCTAGAAGCATAAGCCATAACTTTTTCATTCTGCATCAGCACACACCCTAACCCCAACTTAGATGCATCACTGTACACCACAAATTCTTTCCCACTAACAGGAAGTGTCAAAACTGGAGCAGAGGTCAGTCGGTTCTTTAGCTCCTGAAATCGACTTTTACATACGTCATCCCACTCAAACTTAACTCCTTTACGAGTCAAACGAGTCAGAGGAGCTGCTATCAAAGAAAATCCCTGAACAAATCTTCGATAATAATCGGCTAAGCCAAGGAAACTACGAATCTCTATTATCGTTCTGGGTTGCTCCCATTGTAAAATGGCCTCAATCTTCTTAGGATCAACATAAATTGCAGCTCCAGACACAACATGTCACAAGAAAACCACTTCCTTTAACCAGAACTCACATTTAGAGAACTTGGCATAGAGTTGTCTCTCGAGCAAAGTTTGCAATATAATACGCAAATGGGCAGCATGTTCATTATCATTCTTCGAATAAACTAGGATGTCATCTATGAATACTATCACAAACTTATCCAAGTATGGATGGAACACCTTGTTCATAAGATCCATAAAAGCTGCCGGGGCAATAGTCAAACCAAACGGCATCACCAGAAACTCATAATGCCCATAACGCATTCTGAAAGCTGTCTTGGATACATCCTGCTCCTTAATCTTTAACTGATAATACCCATACCTCAAATCAATCTTAGAGAACACCATAGCACCTCGTAATTGATCAAAAAGATCATCAATCCGGGGTAAAGGATATTTATTTTTGATGGTCACTCGATTTAGCTGACGATAATCGATGCACAATCGAAGAGTGTCATCTTTTTTCTTTACAAATAGGACTGGTGCTCCCCAAGGAGAAATGCTAGGGCGAATGAAACCTTTATCCACCAAATCTTGAAGCTGGACCTTCAGTTCCTTCAACTCTATCGGAGCCATTCTATATGGAGGGATAGAAATAGGTGCGGTACCCAGAAGTAAATCAATAGGGAACTCAAGCTCTCGATCAGGAGGTAGTCCCAGTAACTCATCAGGAAATACATCAGGAAACTCACTAACTATTGGGACATCCTCTAACTTAGGTTCCCCCTTTGAAGTATCAATCACGTGAGCCAAATAAGCTGGATACCCTTTCTGCACCAGTTTTAAAGCTTTGATGGTCGAGATTACACAAAATGGTAATACTCGACGTTCCCCTGCAAACACAGTCTCTACTCCCTTCGAATTTAGAAGAACAACTTCTTTCCTAAAACAATCCACATTCGCCCGATGTGCAGTTAATCAGTCCATACCTAATATTAAATCAAAATCTCGAATCTCTAAAGGAATTAAGTCAGCTTTGAATTCTTCCTCACCAACCCTTATCCCACAATCTCTATAGCAAGTGTTTCTAATCAATTGTTCTCCTAGAGGGGTATGAACTACAATATCTTCCTCTAAATGTGACAGGTTTCTATCCGAGAAAGATGCAAATGCTATGCTCACATAAGATCTATCTGAACCAGAATCAATTAAAACATGAGTTTCTCTATCAAATACAAACATAGTACCTATCACAGCACTAGATCGAACTCGGGCTTCTTCCTCGATCACTGTAAAAACTCTCGTCGGAGTGTGAGCCTGTGGTCTAAAGGATGGACATGCCAGGGTATTACTCCCCACGTCAGACCGTATCACAACACCTTGCCGCGGCTGTGACCCAGAAAAATCTCTTTTCTATGTATCGGTATGAACCGGAGGAGATGAAACAGCTGTAGTAGCTCGCACTAACTGCGGACAAGCACTCCTTATGCGACCTTGCTGTCCACACTGAAAACATCGTACAGGCTCTTTGCACGGTCCAGGATGAACTTTTCTACAATTTCGACATCTGTCAAAACTCTCAAAGCTCTTCCCAAGAGCACTCGTGGCTGACCTACTGAATCTAGAAGGCTTCTATTGCAACTGCTAAGATGGGGGTCGGGTAGATGCTATTGAAATCGTGGTGGTACTCCCCGAAGTAGATAAATCCCTACCCTTCTTCAAGGGTTGGCCGGAAGATATATTCGGATTCCTCATTTTGGCAAACTCAGCCCGAATTCGCCTATTCTCAGTTGCAAGTTTCTCAGCCCACAGAGCCATCTGCACAACCTCTTTATATGGCTCCTTACCTGTCACTGTCATCCAGTCTCGGATTTCATTCCGGAGCCTTTCCTCAAAATAAGTAGCCTGATCCTGCTCAGTCCTCACCAGATCGGGCACATAAGACATTAGCTCGTTAAAACGAGCTTCATACTCCTCTATTGTCGAGCTCCCTTGTTTCAGGCTTAAGAATTCCCTCTTCTTTTCCTTTTGATGAAAATAAGTATAATACTGACCGTCAAACTCTTGTAGAAAATCTGACCAGGTCGGAGGAGTAGTAAAATGAGACTTCACTGAGTTCCACCAAGTACGGGCCCTTTTCTCAAGCAATCTAGTGACCACCATCAATTTCATATCATCCTCTAGTCTCATATCATTAAGTGTCTCCGATACTTGAATGATCCAGTCTTTAGCTGCGGTTGCGTCAAAATCACCCGTAAAAGAAATGCAACCGAGTTGCCTAGCCTCCTTAAGTTTCTTAGAAATGGAGACATCAGGTACTTGTGGTGGGACAGGAGGTGGAGGTGGTGGTACTGAAGGAACAGTCGGAGGAACACCAGGAGGAACTTGACTAGCCTGGGCCTAGCCAATAATAGCAGTAAGAAAAGCTGTCAATGCCTGTACTGCTTCAAGAGACATGGCAAGGACACCAGAAATATTGGTAGGTGGTGGAGGAGTCTCAATCGGTTCAGTAGCAGGTGCTACCCGAAGAGTAGACGCAGCCGATTCCCCCTCTACAGGATCTGGCTGATTATGTTGAGAACGACCTCTTCCCCTCCCGACTGGTCTAGAGAGAGGTGAGCGTCCACGTCGAGGAGGCATGATGATTTATAAGAAAAGACAGAACAAACTTAAATGACTTTAAGTTCTATATGTAACTATATGAATTTAACTCAATCTAATCTACCTTAAGGCCATAATAACACTGCAAGTTTTAAAATAACTTTAAAACCAAAAGCTCTGATACCACATGAATTGTCACGACCCGGCACTCCCTTCGAGCTCGTGACAACCGCCGCGAAGTCTCGGTAATCATTCATTACCCGGTATGTCAATCGAAACCTTGCAAGGCTCTTGCATCAGTTTTCCACTTCCCCTGTGAGCAATAGTTACTAAATATCGAGTTTTAAGAGAATATAAACTATTTTAGATCGAAAATAATCAAAATAAAATTTTGACCACACAAGGGTATTTTGGTCATTTTTACCTGAAAATTTCAAAACTTGATAAAAATACAACGTAGGTAGAAAGATATCCATTTCTGATTAAAAATAAATTTTTACAATCTAAATCATCCATTTGGAGTGAAAAGATGACTAATTAGACTAAATAAAAATATTCGATAATATATTCTATTTTCTTATAAAACAATTTTTATAGAACTATGCATAAATTATTTTTATAGCGTGAGAACAAAATAAATTCATACACATAGTAATACAGTAAACCAGGTATTCAAAATTATCCTACAGTGGCATATGGACCTCGAGATAACCAAAAGTGTGCAAGAATGTAGGCCTATAATTTCCAAGGAAGTAAGTTGAAAAGAAATCCTTGATGAAATCGACTGCCTACAGATTATCTTGAACCTGAAATGGTTAAACAAGAAAGGGTGAGTTTTCATAAACTCAGTGAGTAAACAAAGTCCGTCATTAACATCTAAAGCCGAGTAAATGGAGACAGTTAACTTTCATCATACCATAATCCACAACATTTTGTACTTGTTTCAAATCATATAAAACAACACATTTTATTATAATACACATCACGACTTATGATTTTCTTAAAAACTTGGCTCATGCCAAAAATCATACTCGGTGATACCTTGGCCGAGGCATTCAACGGAGTCCGCCAAGGTTATTAAGTTAACAACTACTCATAAAAACATAGTTTAGCCATCCCTTGGCATTGGCAGAGTTCATCCTCAAGTGGTGGTTCGACGTGAAGTGAACTCTATCGTACCTTAGGAGATATCCTTCGCGCCTCTCCTACTAAAGTAAATATAACGGGGTTTACCGTGCCCCTCTAATAGGCTGGTCCATGGAAACCCGCCTACTGCAGTGGCTAATTAAATAACCCACCAATCAATAAAATTTTGACAGCATAACGTAACTAACATAATACTACCCACCCTGTCAAAGGAAAACAAACAGTTTATATATTTCACAACCCAAAATTCCAGCCACATATGTCATCACGTATCAGTTCATAAATCATCAATTCCAAACATAGGTACATAAACTTAAATATACAAGCAACATCAAAGGTTGGTCTCCACATACTCACATTTTCAGAAACATTATTGAATTGTAAAATAAATCATAAACCTTATTCCTTAAATCGATTATTAGTCATAAAACATAAAATTCATTTAGGTTCAATATTCTTAAAATCATAAAAATGATTGTAAAAATACTCTAGATAGTTAAGATGAATAGTGGTTACTCACTTTGACGGGAATTTACAACACTCCTATTCTTGATCCTCGGGTGCAATACCTTTACCCTTATCCGAGGGCTCACCACCTATACATAATGTGCAACGGGAAATTTAATATACTTATGCTAAATCGTTACAAAACTGTTCTATGTTCTATATGAATGCATGCAATGAAATGGGAGCTGTTCGGCCTATCGCGCACTATGCCCTATTTAATCGATCTAAACGTCCAATTCAATTCCAATTAATTTATTGCACTTCCAGTACTCCCCAAAATTCCACAAACTTCACTACAAGTCTATTCTAAGTGCAATTACCAAAATATCCCTCATTATGGTGCAAATTGCCAACAACGAGAGTAAAATTTTTCGATACTCGTTTTCGATTTTCGGTATTCCGAAGCACCAAATACATCTAAATGGCATGAAAAACAACCAAATTCATCATCAATCCTCACCCATAAAATTCAGCCAAGATAGGTTCTATAATGGGCATGTGGATTTCTTGCTTAATTTTCATAGTAAATGTTACTAAACACCTAAAAACACTAAGTTACCTTGAAATTCAACTAAATTCATCACCAACTTTCTCTCTCCAAATCTGGCCAGCATATTGCCCCTCATGAAAACTTGAATTTAATTCATGGAAAATGGAAAAGAATGCATGGGCAAGATGAATTTCAAGCTTAATATTAAAAATCTTACCTTTAGTCACCAATTTCTTGAAAATTCAACAAATTTTCCTTAGTTTTTCCTCCCTAGGGTTTTTCTTTTCTTTTCTTCTCTTTTCTGCAGGTGCTGGTCGGCCTTAAAATGCTGAGTGGAAGAGTGTGGGCTGGTTTTTAAATGGCAATATAAAAATATTAAAATTTTGACACATGTCACCTTTTTATTGGTCCACTTGTTTTAACTTAATTTTTAAGCCTTTTCTCACCACCACAAATGCCCTAATATTTATCAATAGCACAAAATAATAAGAGGTAGAATTCTGGAGCTTGACAAATGTCATGGTGGTGTAAAATTACAATTTTGCCACTAGGGTGGTAAAATTACCATTTTACCCCTATGCTCTAAAAAATACCGAAATTACAAATTTTTTTTCACTTCTTAACCTCAAATCATACTCCAATACTCAAATCATACTCTAAGAAGTCAAATGGGATCAAAAAATCTTTTCTAAAAATTCTCATTTTGTCCCTAGGTGGCAAATGACCATTTTGCCCCTAGATAGTGAAAATTTCGATTTGACTCCAAATTGATCCTCGAACTCTAAATCACCATATTAAACCATTCTGGTACTTTAATATCCTTAATTTCATCTCAAATTCTCTATTTGATCTAGTTCGAGGCTTAAATCAACTTTGTTGTATCTCTAGGTACAATACCTATTTTTGTAAATTTTTTGAGACTCTCCTAGCATGCAATCATGCTATCATCACATGTATGTCATGACAAGTATTTTATAAGGTCCGGCTCTACAAAAGCCATCTGTACCACCTCCTTATGTGGCTCCTTACTTGTAACTGTCATCAGCTCTCTAATTTTATTATGGAGCCTTTCCTCGAAATAACTAGCCTGATCTAGCTCAGATTTCACCAGATCCGGTACATATAACATCAGCTAGTTAAAACGAGTTTCGTACTCCTCTACCATTAGATTTCCTTGTTTCAAGCTCAAAAATTCTCTTTTCTTTTCTTTCTGATGGAAATAAGTGAAATACTGACTGTCGAATTCCCTGAGAAAGTCAGACCATGTTTGAGGAGTAGTGGAACGGGACTTCACCGAATTCTACCAGGTACGAGCTCTCTTCTTTAGTAATCTCGTAGCCATCATTAGCTTCATATCATCATCCAACCTCATATCATAGAGTGTCTTCGAAACCTGATTAATTTAGTCTTTTCCCACGGTGGCATCCAACTCATCGGTGAAAGAAACATAACCCAATTGTCTAGCCTCCTTCAGCTTCTTGGAAATGGATACATCTTGTACTGGCGAAACTGAAAGAGTAATTGGATGCACTATAGGTGGAGCTTGACCAGTCTGAGCTTGACCAACCATTGCGGTGAAGAAAACTACCAATGTTTGTGCTGCCTCAGTAGGCATGGCAGGAATACCAGTAGGTGGCGGAGGATGTGGAGGAGTCTCGACTTGCTCACCAGCAAGTGCTGCCCGAATGGTAGACGCAGCCAATTCTTCCCCTACTGCATCTAGCTGACGACGTTGGGAACGACCTCTTCCCCACCCAATCGATCAAGTGAGAGGTGGGCGTCCGCGTTGAGGAGGCATAATAATCTATAAGAGAAAACGAGCAAATTTAGGGAACCTTAGGCTCTATATGCAGATGCATGCATTCTATTCAACCTAACCTAACCTAACTTAATCCGGGGCCACTCTGATACTGTAAATTTTTTTTAAAACCACTTTAAAACCAAAAACTCTCATCTTTAAAACCAAAAGCTCTGATATCAATCAAATTGTCATGACCCGATACTCCCCTCGAGCCTGTGACAACCACCGCGGTACCTCGATAGACACTCATTTCTCGAAATGCCAACAAGGACCCTGCAAGGCTTAATATCAGTATCTCATATCCCCTATGAGTAACCGTTGCAGAAAATCATGTTCTAGAATATTTTAAGCTATTTCCAACTCAAAACAAATAAAATAATAATTTTCGTCTCACAGGGGTAGTTTAGTCATTTTTTCCCAAAAATTTTGAAACTGGCTAAAATGTAATATACGAGTACAAAACATATAATTCATAATCAAAAGTGAGTTTTAAAGTCTAAAATCTTCATTTAAAATGAAATTTCGATTATTTGGATATAATAAGAAAATAAAAGAAATGTTAAGTAAAATATTCTATTTTTTTATAAAACAATATTTTTAGAGTTATACATAAATAATTTTTGTAGCGTAAAAGTTAAATAAATTCATACATACTGTAATACAGTAAGCCAAAGTATTTAATTTAATTTACAATAATAAGTGGGCCCCCGAATAAACAAAAGTAAAGAGGACTATAAACCTACAGTTTGAAGGATGTAAACCCAACGGTAGTCCTCGATGAGATCAACTATCTACAGTCTAATCTGAGCTTGAAATGGAGGAAAAGGAGGGTGGTGAGATTATAAATTCCCAGTGAGTAAACAAACATCATTCAAAAGATCTAAAGTTCGAGTAAAAGGAGACTATTAAAACATTTCATCCAAATAAGTTTTTCATAACATAAGTATTCATTTCATTTAAATAGTCAACATGGCTTATGAGTATTTTAAAAAAAACTTGGCTCTTGCCAAAATCATTCTTGGGGATACCTTGACTGAGGCATCTTACCGAGTCCGCCAAGGCTGTAAAAATTTCGTATACACAAAAACATATTTTTAGTTTGAAAAACATAGCCGTTCCTTGGCGTTAGCGGAGTTCATCGTCACGAGGTGGTTCGGCGTGACATGGACTCTAACCATACCTCAAGAGATACCTTATGCGCCTCTCTGATCGAGGTACATAGTTATATCCGAATTTCGTGCCCCTCTAATAGGTTGGTCCACAGAATCTGCCCACTACAGCAAGCTGAACCCACCACATAATAAAATTTTAACAGCATGACAGAGCTAATATAATACTACCTAGCCTGCAAGGATAAAATAAAACAATTCATACAATTCATAAAACACAGCCCAACCAATCATGGCAACACAATAACAATACAACATAAGCCATCAATTTCCAATCATAAATTTACAACATACTAGTGGTCTCCAATTACTCTATTTTCAAAATCGTTATTTCGTTTCAAGACAATTTATAAAGTCTTTTCATTTAAACACATTTTGTTTGCAAAACATAAAAATTTACCATTTGAACTCATTTTCATAAAATTCACCACAACCGAATAAAAACATACTTTAGATAATTAAAATGATGGTAAGGTTACTCACAATGTCTAGAGTGGGGATTTTTGAAATACTCAGACTACTGGTCCTCGGGTACAATTCCCTTGCCTTTATCAGAGGACTCACCACCTTGACACAATACAAAATCGAGAAATTCACCACATTGGTACTAAATTGAAATTAAACTAATTTAGACTACTAATGCATGATATGGAATGCAAAATGTCTGATTAATCGCTTAAATGTAATATTCGACCTAAGTCACATTATACTTGGTCTAATCGGCTAAAATCTCCAATTTAACTCCAAATCAATTCTTTTCACTTTCTACACTCTAATTATACCTAAATTACCTCAGTGACTGTGAATGAGATTCAATTTATCAGTTTCGAGTCAATAATCACACATGTCTATACATTGAGCAAAAATTTAGATTTTCACACCAAAATTTCTCATTTAATTTCTAGCCTCACTAAATATCAAATATCACCAAAATATCATGAAATATCATCAATTTCAGCCTCAATATTCTCCCTAGAAAATTTGGTCTCTTATGGGTAATGGGAGAAAATGAATTTTTTTCTTGTTGTTTTGTTTCTAAATATGCTGAACTAACTAAAAACACTAACATAACTTAGAATCAAATCAATCCAACTTCATTCTCTCTCCATACCCATTTGGTCAGCCATGAATTCACCATGAAAACATGAAATTTAATCATGGAAAATAAGGAGAAATGCATGGGAAAGGTAGATCACAAGTCAAAATCAAGAAATTTTACCTTTGATTGCTTGATTCCTTGAAATCCCACACTTTTTCTTCAATTTTCCCACCTAGGTTTTGTGTTTTTCCTTTCCTCTCTTTGTTCTTACTATGGCCGGCCACATGAAGAGAAAATGGGATAAATATGGGCTGATTTTTATGGAAAATAATAAAATATCCTTACTTGACAATGTCACATGCTTATTAGTCCATTTTTCTTTTTTTTTATAATTTAATAATTATGCTTCCATTCTCCACCACATGATTAGTCAAAGGTCAAAATGAGGATAAGGGAAGACCATGTGCTGGACAAGTGTCCTGGTGGTGGAAAATTACTATTTTGCCCCTGAGGTGGCAAAATTACCATTTTACCTCTATGCTCCAAAAAATACCGAGATTACAATTTTTCACTTCTCAACCTCAAATTATACTCCAATAAGTCAAATATGATGAAAATCTTTCAAAAAAATTCCCATTTTATCCTCGATTGGCAAAATTATCATTTTGTCCTTGGATAGCGAAATTTTCAATTTGACTCCAATTCGATCCTCGAACTCCAAATCACCATTTTAAGTCATTCTGGGACTTTAAAATTCTCAATTTCACCTTAAATTCTCTATTTGATCTAGTTCGAAGGTTAGTTCAACTTAATTATACTATTAAGTACACTACCGACTTTTAACGATTTTCGGGGCTTTCTTAGCATGCAAACATGCTATCCATCACATGCATGTCATGACAAGTATTTTATAAGGTCAGGCTTTACAGCTTTTTTTGTTGTGGTTTTGTTTATATTATATATATCTAGGTGGCTTTCTTTTGTAAATGGTGAATATTATACATGGGCTATACTTTTACTTTATTTTCATTCTGGTAGAGGTTAGCTTCTTGAAAGGATTGGGTGATGTACATTTTGATTTTTGGATATCTTAGTGGCTATTGCAGAACCACAAGGTCATTTGGTTAATCTGAGGTTTTTTTATTGAAAGTACTTAGATTATTCTAATGAAATGAGAATATTTTTCAGTGAAATAAAAATATTTATTAGCTTTCAAAAAGAAAGTTAGTGTAATTAGTTTGTACATTTTTTGTATAAATGGAAAGTTAATGGTTTTTAGTTACTATAGAAAAACCTTTGATGTGTAAAAGGCAATTTTTGGTACAAACATAAATCCTAAACAAAAAACTAGTACAAGTATCCAATCCTTATATGATAGATTTTTGTTTAATTTAGTCCCTGTATTCTACAATTTCGTTCAATTTAGTCTCTGTATTCTATAATTTTGTTCAATTTAGTCCTTATAACGTAGTACCAAAATATGAGTAAGCAAAAAATTTTTATCAAAAATATTTTTTTGGGCATTCCATGTCATTGTTGTCACGTTAGCATGTTAGCACCATGTCACTGCCACATCAGCATAGTTTGCCATGTCAATGCCACATTAGCTCTATTAATGGTTAATTTGGACGATGGTAGAGGAAGGGACTTGATTACACAAAATCTTAAAGTAAAGAGACTAAATTGACCAATTTTGAGGTAAAAGAGATTAAATTAACAAAAACCCCATAATACAAGGACTTATATTGAGTATTTTGACCATCAAAAAATAGTCAGATTGAGGTTTAGAGTGCCCTCCTCAAGGTATATATAGAAAATATAATATTTTATACTATTTTTAGTATACAAATAAAGTTATTATTTATTATTAATTAAAAATATTAACTTAATAATATAATATATTTAAAAGTAATTAATATGCAATTTAAATTAAAAAATAAAAATTTACATGAAAATTAAACTAAAATAATTTAAAAGAAAAACAATTTTGAGGTAGGACAAGTTGAACACAAGTTATATAGGTTTTTTGGTTCAAGGTTGGGTATTAAACTATGAAGGTGGAGTGGGTTGCCTCCTTAATATTGAGTGGTATTTTTGAAAATACCAATAAATAAGTAAGTTTTTTCTAAAGAAAGTAACCTATTAAATGAATTAAATAAAATAGTTTATGAGATTTTCTAAAAAAATGTCCCTTAATATTTAACATACACCTAAGATTTTAAGGACAAATAAGATGAGTTAAGAAGAAATTAAAAAATCAAAATTATGCAAGAAATAAACAAATATGTTAAATGTAAAGCTCGACCTTATAAAATAATATTCATGACGTACATGTGATGATAGCATGATTGTATGCTAGAAGAGTCTCGAAAAATTTACAAAAGTCGGTATTGTATCTAGAGGTAAAACAAAGTTGATTTAATCCTCGAACTAGATCAAATAGGAATTTTAAGGTGAGATTAAGATCGTCACAGTCCAAGGATGACTCAAAATGGTAATTCAGAGTTTGAGGATCAATTTGGAGTCGAATCGAAATATTCACTATCTAGGGGTAAAATGGTCATTTGCCACCTAAAGACAAAATAGTAATTTTAGAAAAGATTTTTTTGACCCCATTTGACTTATTGGAGTATAATTTGACTTATTGGAGTATGATTTGAGGTTTAGAAGTGAAAAATTTTAATTTCGGTATAATTTGGAGTAAAAGGGTAAAATGGTAATTTTACTACCCCAGGGGCAAAATTGTAATTTTCCACCACCAGGACATTTTTTCCAGCACATGGTCTTCCTTTATCTTCATCTTTGACCCTTGACTAATCATGTGGTGGAGATAAAGTGTTTAAATTTTTAAAATTTTAAAAATGGACCAATAAGAAAATGCCATGTGTCAAGCTTAGGATATTTTATTATTTAACTAAAAAATCAGCATAAATCAGCCCATTACTCTCCAAATATTCGGCCAAGCAAGGAAGAGAGAGAAAGAGAGGAAGAACAAACCCTAGGTGAGGAATTTCAAGAGAAAAAGTGTGGAAAATCAAGGAAAACAAGTGAAAAAGGTAAGATTTTTCAACTTAAGCTTGAAATCTATTTTCCTTAAGCATTTCTCCTTATTTTCCATGCTTAAATTACATGTTTTTATGATGAATTGTTGGCTGATCAAAATGGGTTAGGAGAGAGAAAGTTGTTGGATTAATTTGATTTTAATTTATGTTAGTGTTTTTAGTTAGTTTAGCATATTTAGAAACAAAACAACAAGAAAAGAATTTATTTTCTCCCCCAACCATTAATGGCTGAATTTACCATGTAGTGAGTGAGGATGAGTTTGATTTTATTCTAGGAGAATTGGTTAAGGAATAATGAATTATGAGCCTAGAAAAATAATGGGAATTTTCGGAGCAAAAATACGAATTTTTACCCACTAGGGGTATTTTCGTAATTTGCTGTTGGGACTGATAATTTGCACCACACTGAGGGACATTAAGTTAATTTGGGTGCAATTGAGGTATAGAAACTGAAAAGAATTAAATTGGAGTTTAAACGGACCCGTTAGGAATTTAATCGGGTGATAAGACGAATTAGGCCAATACCGGGTTTAGATAGTTACCAGTGCATTTTTGCATTCCATATCATGCATTGGTAGTCTAAATTAGTTTAATTTTGATTTAGTACCAACTTGGTGAAACTCTCGATTTTGTACTGTGTCAAGGTGGTGAGTCCTCCGATAAAGGCAAGAAAATTGCATCCGAGGACCAGTAGACAGAGTGCTTCGAAAGTCTGCATTCTAGACATTGTGAGTAAACTTACTGTCATTTTAATTATCTAGGGTGGTTTTTAGATGCTTTCATGAATTCTATGGAAAAAGGAATTTAAAAAGATAAATTTTCATGTTTTATGAATAAATGAGTTTCAATGAAATTAAATTATAAATTGTTTTGAAATTAATAGTGATTTTGAAAAATAGAGTACACGGAGACTGTTAATTGTGGCAATTTGATTGTTTAAATTAACTGGCTTATGATAAATCGAGCATGATTGGCTAGTTGGCAATTGTATTGAAATGCGAATTGTTTGGTTACCTTGAAAAACTACGAATTACAAAATTGCCATATCATGTTATTGAGTTTTATTATATGGTGGATTATATATTAATTAATCACTGCAGTAGGGGGTTTCTGTGGACCAGCCTTTTAGAGGGGCACGGTAAACCCCATTATATTCTTACCTCGAACGGAGAGGCGCGTAGGGTATCTCCTGGGGTAAAGTTTAGGGTTCACTTCACGCTAAACCACCACGTGAGGGGGAACTCAGCCAACGCCAAGGAACGGCTATGTTTTCAAAACAAAAACATGATTTATGTGAAATGTGAATTTTAATAGCCTTGGCGGTCTCGGTAGGATGCCTCGGCCAAGGTGTCCCCGAGAATGGATTTATGGCACAAGCCTAGATTTTTATGAGATTCATAAGCCTCTTTACGTGTTTTGAACAAAATGTGTTCTAATGCTATAACCCAGTTTATGATGATTTACTTTATTGTCTCCATGTACTCAACTCTAGATGTTTATGATGATGTTTGTTTACTCATTGGGATTTTATAATCTCACCACCCTCCTTTCCACCCATTTCAGGTTCAGTATAGACTGTAGATAGCTGATCTCATCGAGGACTACAGTGGGATCTGCATTTTCCAAACCGTAGGTTCACAGTCCTCTTTACTTTTGTTTATTCGGGGGCACTCTTGTTATTGTAAATTAAATTAAATATTTTGGCTTACTGTATTTAAGTATGTATAAATTTATTTAGCTTTTACGTTATAAAAATTATTCACGTATAACTCTATAAATATTGTTTTATAAGAAAATAGAAAATTTTATTTAATATTTCTTTTATTTTCTTATTATATTCAAATAACCATAATTTCATTTTAAATGAAGATTTTAGACTTTTAAACTCATTTTGAATATGAATTATGTGTTTTGTACTTGTATATTACGTTTTAGCCAGTTTCAAAAATTTTGAAAAAAAAATGACCAAAATACCCTTGTGAGATAAAAATTAATATTTTATTTATTTTTAGTTGGAAACAGTTTAAAATCTTTTAGAACACGATATTTGACAATGGTTGCTCACAAGGGAAATGAGAAACTGATAGTAAAGCCTTGCGGGGTTTCGAGTTAACATTTCGAGCAATGAGTATCTACTGGGACACCGCGGCGATTGTCACGGGCTCGAAGGGAGTACCGGGTCGTGACATTAAAGGATTTTTACTCAATTTCTAAGATGTCACTTGTTAAGTTATATTTTGAATAAATATTTTAAAATTTGTATGTATGAGTCACATTTCATTCAAGATATTATTAAATAGGTTCAAAATAAACTCCATTGCACCACTTTATATGTCCCTCCTTATTTACTTGAAGTAGATTTTCTCGTGACATGTATTAATTGGTGGTTGGGAGATAAAGCAAGAAAGGTTGGCATAGCAACAATTTGTAAATTGGAGGGATTGAGAAGACAACCATTACTAAAGTTGTTTACAATCTTAACATCTAAAGGTTTGAAAGTTTCAATTCCTTGCGGATGTTAAAGAGACTATTCAAGAACACAATGGCTTGGTTCATTTGCAAAGCCAATTTATTTCAGATATCTTGAAGGGGTACGCAAACAAAATATACAATTCAAATGATGGAATCATTAAGATCAAAGAATCTATACACCATAGAAATGTGCTTATTGTCTTAGATGATGTGGATGATTCAGAAAAAATAACTGAAATAATTAGAGCATAAATTCCTTTTTATCCAAAAGTAAAATTATCATAACTAGCAGGCATCGATGTCTACTAAGTAATCCTTTTATTAGGCAAATGTTTGATCTTGAAGCATCATCAAGTTATGGAGACTTATGCAAGGTATTTGAGGTAAAAGAATTTTCTTTCGATGAATCCCTTCCACTTTTTAATTGGTATGCCTTCAGAAAGAATGATCCAATTGATAGTTATATGGAATATGCAAGGAGTGTAGTGAAACCCTACGGTGGGCTTCCATTAGCTCTTCAAATTTTGGGTTCTTCTCTATCTGGTAAAAATATATGTGTGGAGAAGTGCATTAGAGAAATTGAAACCAATTCCTAATAGCAAAATTCAGAAGATTCTAAGAATAAGCTATGATTCCCTACAAGATGATCATGATAAAAATCTATTCCTTGACATAGCTTGTGTGTCGATCGGGGACGATAGAGATTATACAACTACAATTCTAAGTGGTTGTGATTACTACACAACAATCGGTATTGAAAATCTCATAAATAGGTATCTTCTGGTTGTTAATGAAAAAAACAAACTAGTGATGCATCAAATGATTAGAGATATAGGAAGGAACATCATTAGTCAAGAATCTCCTAACCTTAGGAAATGAAGTAGGTTGCGGCATAAGGATGCATTTGATGCATTGAGAGAGAAAATTGTAAGAAAGAATTCAATTTCTCCTTTCTTTTATGCAATATATTTTCTTAAGTCATACTTTTTTAATTAAATTATTCTTTCTCCAACAAGGTACAAAAACAATCAAGTGCCTCACCACTGACCTATAAAGGTTGTGGGAAGAAAAGTATGGAAAAATAGTTGCAAATCATTCAAAAAATCCATTTCTCATGTTAAATGAGGTAGATATAGAAATTGATGCATTTGTAAAGATGCAGAGACTTAAACTACTTCGGTTGGATTATGTAAAACTTAAAGGGGACTACAGAGACTTTCTGAGAAGCTTAATATGGTTGTTTTGGCATGGATTTCTGTAAGAATATCTTGTTTCTTATTTAAATATTTCCAAGCTAGTTGTTCTTGAGATGCACAATAGTAGCCTCAAACGTGTTTGGAATGATACAAAGGTGTGATACTATTTAATTTCTCTTTACTTTTGGTGAAGTAAAAACAAAATTATATGGCTAAGTGTTTTTTTTCCCTTGTCTACAGTACTTTCTTCCAAATTTGAAGATCCTTAATCTCAGTCACTCCCATGGCCTTCTCAAAATCCTTAACTTATAAGGTCTTCATAGTCTTGAAAGGTTGATGTTGAAACATTGCATAAAGTTGATTGAGGTTGATAAATCCATTGGCGAGATAAAGACTCTTATTGTTTTAAACTTTAAAGGTTGCAAAGTCTGAAGAAACTTCCAAGGACAGTCGGGTTGTTAGAATCTTTGGAAGAGCTTATTTTATCTGGTTGCTCAACATTTGATGATGTGCCTAAAAATTTGTAGAATATGAAATCATTGATGGTGCTTAGCTTAGATGAAACTGTTATATATGAATCCAATTCGTTGTTGTCTTGGCTATCATTGAAAAGAAGCAAAGTGTTGGGTTTCTTTTGGGCACCTTTGCCATGTTCTTTGGTAAAGTTGAGTCTTTAAAGTTGTAGACTATCTGATGATGTTATGCTCGCTGATTTGAGCTACTTGCCTTCCTTGAAATCGTTAAATTTAAGTAAAAACCCAATTCATAGCCTTCTTGAAAGCATTATTCACCTTAGAAAGCTTGACAAACTTCTTTTGACTTGTTACAAAGAGCTCCAATGGTTTCCAAAACTTCCATCAAGTGGCTTGCGTGTGATAATGTATGATCAATCACTGTACAAGATTTCAAGTCTGCCATGCTTATTAAATTTGAAAGAGTCTATTGTCATTGGTTGTGAAAAGCTAACTGAAGTTGAAGGTGTGTTCAAGGTGGAACCAATTGAAAACTTTGAAGTGGAACAGATCGAGAGCTTATTCAATATGGACTCAATCGGAAACATTGAATTGCAAATGTATAACTATCTTACAGACACAGTAATGATAGCTTACCCTCAAGTCTTTTCTTAGTCTACTAAAACATTTTATTTTCTTATTTTACATTATTCAATACTTTCATAAATACTAGTTTCAACATCTCAGGTATTTCATGATAGCAGCATAACTAGTTGTTTTGTTTCCAAATGTGAGGTTCCAATCTTGTTTGAGAATCGCTTTAAAGGTTCTAAAATTTTTTTTCTTTGCCACAAAATTCGAATGAAAAAGTTAATTGGTTAAACCTATGCATAGTTTATTTTATTGTTAGTGATGAGATATTTGAATTTCTACCATCTATGCATATTGTTAATGAGACCAAGCAGTTGACGTGGTCTTATTTCTCTAGTTTTATTGGAATTTCTGAAACCAATAGTAACGGAAAATATTAAAATGCAAATTTACAATGATTTAGAGAAATAAAAAATGATTGCTTCCCCTAAGGTTCCCTTGATCTCCTTTCTAACGTTTTCAGTTTATTATTCTTTTCTTTTTTAATATAACTTATTATTAATTTAATATTGTTGCAAGTATTATATGATTGTGGGATAATTAGCATATATAATACATACAACTGTCCGAACAGTAAGTCCAGCCATCATGCTCATTATGCTATCGGGAACAAGGTTTCATTTGTAATGGCTCGAAGCTCAGGTCAACATGTTGGCTATCTAAGATTGGTGGCCATTCTTTTTGCTGAAGACGATAAAATATTTGATTTTTTATCTCGTATTGAGATTGTCAACAAGACTAAAGATACTAAGTGGATCTATTATAAACGTTTCAATGGAATTCCTAAAGCCAAGAACAACATTTATTGGTTTAGTTTATGGAGATTTATGAGTGAATTGGAAGATTGTGATCAAATAAGCTGTACAGTGTTTTCTGATTTATGAGTAAAAGGATGTGGCATTGATCTCACATATGAATCAAATGACGACCTTCTGCATAAATGCAACTCTAGTTATCAACATTTGCGAGATAAAACTATAAGTTTTTATTGGCTTTTTTTGTTTTTTTTATATCGCTTGTTCAATTCCCAAATGACTCTTTATAGAATTCAAAGTTTAGACAAATTAGAGTAATTGTATGTAGGATCTTGTGGGAGCAAATAGGACAATTCGTCTACCTCTTGTTGTAATTAAAAAATTCATGCCCTCATATGGTTTTTGACATTTCAATGAAAGAAGTAATGTAATTGATAGCAAAGGTTTTAGTTTTTAGTTTTTTTTTTAAAATTTCATATCACCTCCATGTTATAATTTCTCTATCTTTCTCCTCTCTTACGATCTTACCTATTACCATGCCTTTGAAAAGTTAATCTTAAGATCTCCTTCTAAGTCGAGAACTACAAACCATAGGTTTGCCAACCTAACTCTTAAGTTGGTATTTCATCTTAAGTTTACTTATTCAATAACTAAAGCATTTCTTATGCTTATATGTTATAAATGACTTATAGGTAGATTATTAGAATCAATAAAAGAATAGACATAGACAAGATGTGTCTCGGAAGAATCGGACGGCCTTGGTGGCAATCTTTGTGAGTGATTAGAGGAGGCTACAAACTATTTATGGGAAACATGGGAGGTTTTTGAATGCATTTATCTTTAAGAAGAGATCCATAAGGGTGAGGAATTTTGGGTTTGTGACGTATAGACAAGATGTGTCACAGAAGAGAAATTTTAGTATTGTAAAAAACTTGATAATGATGAAGAGAAATTTAAAGGAAAAAAATGTTATATATGTTGTGAAATATAACTCGAAAAAATAATTATGAAATAAAAGATTAAGAAAGTAAGATTTATGTTTTTATAAATGAATTAAGGGAGAATTTACAAGCTAATAGTCTCTTATTTAAATAAACATACAAGATAAAAATAATATTAAAAAAATTAATTTGGATAAATAACATTTAAATTTCTTGGGAAGTGGGCTTACCTTTTCAAATAAATATTCCAGTCCCGATCGAAGAAGCATGCCTTACAAATCCTCCTTTGTGCACACAATAATTTCTTCACTTTCGTTGTTATGGAGCGGCTACTAGAGTTTTCCATAACGAATTACACGTTTCAAAACCCTCTGACCTTTGATGGTGCCTCAAGAATGAAGAGAAAAGAGTTTTTTGGTTTTTCTTACTTATAAAAGAGCTCGCATTCACTCTTTGGTTGTGTGTTGAAGCTAATACATTTATTCAATATTTATAGACGTATTAAGGATACAGAGATATGATATTATGTCTAAATTTAAATAAATTAAATTTAAATGTAATTAATCCTTATTTAAATTTTAACAAATTAAATTTAAATATAATGGATAGATAATTTAAATTTAAATTTATATCTTATCTCAAACATTTATTATTAATTATTCAATTAAGGAATATCAAAACAATATCTAATATTAATCAATTGAATATTAGTTAATTATCCACAAATAATTAATAAAGTTGCATGTTATGTGGACACACCACATTTAAATGCAACATCTCCCACTCGTACACATTGGCATCAATTTATACCATTCTCAATTTAACTCATTCTTCATTCATTGTCATACAAGGAAAATGGAACATGTGACCAACGAGAAAATAAAGCTACCGGTGAGTAGTGAGATATTAAGTTACCATCTTACTAACATAACACCACTCAAGTTCTCATCATACCCCAAACCATTTTAATCACACAAGATTTTGCATCTCTGATCCCTCCTACATGTAAGAGCTATGCAGAATCTCTTTATGTGTCTAAACTCATGGTTATATCTAACAACTAATTTTATAATCGCCCGGGCAATAAGTTATAGACCATGTATGTGAGATGTATAATGACTCTTCCTTGGATACTCATGTTAATCCATTAAGATCTAATTGCTTTCCTAGTCATGTTCCGCTAGATTGTATCATTTTTGACCCTTGAAAATCATGCTAAACTAGCAACACCAAATCTCAACTTTATATCATAGATCCAAGTCCAAAAGGTATAAAATTTGGACTAAATAAGTCCTTAGGGCTCACACAGTGATGAAGCAAGGATCATTCAATCACTCCCTTCCATCGGTCGACTAATAGCACATACAGTTGAAATGTACGTTATGGTAGATCTTTCATTTATGGTTTGTCACATCAAAACCACCATACGGATCTCAGTCCAATCCCTACAAAAAGGATTAACTTCAATTCTCTAAGATTCAAATCTGGCTATCACTGGCTCCATGGAATGTGTTCAACTCTTACCACCCTCAACCTGACTCTAAGTCAAGGTGACATTGCTAAGATTCTTACTCACAACTCATGTGACAAAGAGATCACAAAGCGCTTTGTACCTTCTAATCATTTAAGTCTCATCCCACACACTGCCGAAGCATTGGGGCGATTATCCTGTGTGAGAGGAATAATCTATAAAGCCAAGTGACAATAATTACCTTAGATATGTGCCCTAATTAATTAACAACATTTTGATCAAATGATTCAAAATAGACTTAATTTATTAATTGTTCAGAAACAATACTACATGAATATCAAATGCGTAACAATTTTAAACCCTTAATATGCTTTTGGAAAGCATTTCGAGTAATAGGTTTAATGAATGGGTCTGCCAACATATCAGTTGTGGAAATGTACTTCAACACAACAAAACCTTGTGCAATGATGTCACAAATGTAATGATAGCGAGTATTAATGTGTTTAGTTTTTCCATGATACTAAGAATCTTTTGTATAAGCTATGGCATTGTGTTGTCACAATAAAGTACAATAGCTTCACTAAGATGCTTAGTAATGTTCAAGCTTTGTAAGAATCTCCTTAACTAAACCACCTATTGTATTGCAGCACAAATTGCTACCTACTATGCTTCCATAGTATTTAGAGCAGTACAAAGCAGATTCTTGCTACTCTAGGAAATAGCTCTGTCTCTAAGTATAAAAGCATATCCTGAAGTACACTTTCGATCATCTTTATCACCGGTGTGAGCAGCATCACCATATCCGATTAATTTTAGATTTCCACCTTGATAGCACAAAGCCAAATTAGTGGTTCCTCTTAGATACCGTAGTATCATTTTGACTATAGCCCAATGGGCAATCTTAGGATTACTTTGGTACCTACTGACCATACCAACCGCAAAGCATATGGCCGGTCGAGTACACATTATAGCGTACATCAAACTTCTAACAGCACTTGCGTATGGTACATTTGCCATTTGTTTCTTTTCTCCTTTAGTTTTAAGACATTGTTCCATGCTGAGATATAAGCCTTTCTCCATTGGAGTGTTTATAGGCTTAGAGTTTTACATACAGAATCGTTCTAAAACCCTTTGAATGTAATTTTCTTAAGACAAACTCAACAACTTCTTAGAACGATTTCTCGAGATCTTAACCCTAATGATGTATTCAGCTTGTCCCATGTCCTTCATCTCGAAAGTGAAGGACAACCACTTTTGCATGGTGATAATTACCTCCATGTCATTCCCGGTTAATAAGATATCATCCACATATAATGAAAGAATAAGGAACTTATTCCCTAATCTCTTTAGATATACACAATGGTCCTCTTCAATCATCACAAACCCTATGGAAATGATGACTTGATGAAAACGAAGATACCATTGTTGGGATGATTATTTCAAGCCATAGATAGAACGTTTCAAGCGACACATCTTGTGTTCCTTTTTCTTGGCTTGAAAACCAATTGGTTAATTCATGTAAATCTCCTTATTGATTTCTCCATTGAGAAATGCAATTTTCACATCCATTTGGAACAATTCCAAATCTAGATGTGCCACTATAGCCAAGATAAGGCGAATTGACGCAAATCTCACCACAGGAGAAAACGTCTCTTCATAATCCACACCCTCTTTTTGAGTATAGCCTTGTGCCACTAAACGAGCCTTATATTTTTCAATTGATCCATTTGCTTTGCGCTTTACCTTTAGAACCCATTTGTTTTCGATTGTTTTGTGCCTAGGTGGAAGGTCAACTACCTCCCATACTTGGTTTTCAATCATGAATTTCATTTCATTTTCCATAGCAGTAAGCCACTTGTTTAATGATGGTGAGTTTAAAGCTTCCTCATAAGAAGATGGTTCATCAACATCCACATGAATACTTAAGAAAGACTAACCTTCTATCTCAAATTGGTTATGGGGTATTTGCCCAAGTTCACTTCTTCGCAATTATGAATCTTCTTGGAGCTCAAACGGTGTACTCCCACTAACCTCAATAGTTTCTTGGATAGGATGTGTTTCCACATTCATTTCTTCATGTTAGGATACATTTTCTTGAAGCTCCTCCATCTCATAAAGCTCAAGGCTTTCTTTAACCTCACCAATGGTTGGGAAGTCATCTTCTAGAAAATCAACATCACAAGATGCCATTTCAGTTAGCCCTCTATCAGGGTATTCCCCAAACATCACGTAGCTCTTAGAATGTTTTGAATATCTAATAAATACACACTTATTAGCTTTAGAACCAAGTTTCCCATACTTATGAGATGAGTGATGTACGCACCCTATTGATCCCCAAGGACGTAAGATTCCAAATTGGGCTTACTTTCATTCCATAACTCATATGGAGTTGTGGGAATAGATTTTGAAGGCACACGCTTAAGGATGTATGTTGCGGTCAAAAGGGCATCCTCCCAAAAACTTATTGGAAGGTTGGCTTGTGCCATCATTGACCTAACCATGTCTAACAAGGTACGATTCCTTCTCTCTGCAACACTATTTTGTTGTGGAGTTCTAGGTATCATTAATTGTCAACGTATTCTCTTTTCCTCACATAATTCTTTGAACTGATCAAATAGGTATTCACAACCTCTATCAGTGTGAAAAACCTTAAGTTTCTTTCTTTCTGATTCTCAACCTCTGTCATAAACCATTTAAAACAATTCAAAGCTTCAGAACGGTGAGACAACAGAAATATGGATCCATATCGTGAGTAATCATCCATGAATGTAATGAAATAGGATGCACCATTATGTGCTTTTACATTCATAGGCCCACAAATGTCTAAATGGACAAGTTCTAGAAAATGGATGGCCATTTTAGCCTTCCCAAAAGGCTTTTTGCTAGACTTACCAATAAGACATGGCTCACATGTAGGAAGTTTAACTTTGGTGATTGAGCCCAATAACCTTTCTCTAGCCAATCTGGACATTCTATTTTGCCCCATATGTCCTAATATAGCATACCATTTCACAGAATCATTTACAACATCAGAAGAAGAAATTGAAACAAAAGCAACATCATTATTAGAATCCAAATCTAGCATAATCAAACTGTCTTTAAAATAACCATGACCAAAAAACATGTCTTCAAGAAAAATAGACAAACTATAATTCTCAAAGGTAAAATTAAATCCTAAATCCATCAATGCTAAAGTTGAAAGCAGATTACATTGTACGGACGGAGTATGAAACACATCATGTAGGAGCCATTTTCGCCCATTATGCATTGTGAGTTGTTAAGTTCTCACTCTTAGAACCTCTCTGTTCTTCGTTCCCCATAATGATAAAGTGTCTACTCATTGGTAAACGATGGTAATCTACATATCCTGCACGGTTGCAAGTTATGTGCTTGGTTGCTCCTGTGTCTACAATCCAACTAAAGAGAGAATGAGCTATAAACACATGAGAACATACATAAGTTCTAAAGCGACTTAGAGGACGAACCTTCTTAGGGTCAGTGCATTCTTGAGCAAAATGTCTCTTTTTACCACAATTAAAGCATTTCAACTTGGACTTATCCTTCTTCCCATCACGTTTGCCTCTTTGGTGCTTGGTGACTCCATCACTTTTGGGCCTTAAATTTCCAGTCATTCCTTTTTTTTGTTGTCTCTTTCGTTGGGGAACGAACCCTTTGCGATTTCCAACTTGAGCTATCAGGGTAGTGTTACGGATAACTTTTTTACGCTCTGCCTTAAGCTCTAAATGGTGAGAAATATAATCAAAAGTCTTTATCCCTTCATTATGTGTTAATACAAGTTTAACATGTCCCCATGAGGACTCAGGGAGTGACTTGATGACAACTAAGACCTGTTGCTCATCTACGAGATCATAGCCAACTATTTTCATCTCTCTTATCATGGCTGACATAGTCCTTAAGTGTTTAGCCATAGTGTGCTTAGAGTCCATCACATATTAATTGAACCTAAGTGTCAAGGCATAAAGCCTCGTAACTACGGTTCCACCATACTTGAATTTTAATTGTTCCCACAACTATTTGGCAATTGGGAAGTTCTCAAACTCCCTAATGAGATCATCATGCATGCAGCTTAACATGGTAAAATGTGCACTACAGTCTCTCTTATACCAAGTGTCATAGGCCTCTTGGTCATGACAATACTGGGCTGTATTTCCAGCTTCAAGTGGGTTCATCTTTTTAGTTAGATGATCGAGCAACTCTTGCTTATTGAGAAGATATTGAACCTTCTTATGCCAAATATCATAGCTTTTGCCATCAAGTTTGGCATCTTTGGTCAAATTAGCAATAATTTGTTTTGAAGCCATATCACTACATCATTGCATAAGATTTAATTAGGCATATATCTAATTTCTAATCAATTAAGATTAGACATATTAAATTTTTACCTATATTACTAGTTGGCAAATTTCACATGCATTGTAAAACTTGACCTATAAATACTTGTCATGACATACATGCACTGAAGTAGTATGTTATTATGCTAAGAAAAGCACCTAAGAATAGACGAAACTCGGTATTGTACCTAATGGTACACTTGAGTTGATTTAACCT
>NC_030855.1:14151902-14153928 GCF_000208745.1 Theobroma cacao
GATGCAGTAGGGGAAGAATCGGCTGCGTCTACCATTCGGGCAGCACCTACTGCTGAGCAGGCTGATAGTCCTCCACATCCTCCACTTCCTCCGCCACCTACAGGTATTCCCACCATGCCTACTGAGGCAACACAAGCATTGGCAGCTTTCTTTATCGCAATGGCTAGTGGAGCTCTGATTGGTCAAGTTCCACCTATAGTACCACCAGTTACTCCTTTAGTTCCACCACCGGTACAAGATGTATCCATTTCTAAGAAGCTAAAGAAGGCTAGACAGCTCGGTTGTGTGTCTTTCACGGGTGAGTTGGATGCCACTGTGGCAAAGGACTGGATTAATCAAGTTTCAGAGACTCTCTCTGATATGAGATTAGACGATGACATGAAACTGATGGTGGCTACGAGATTATTAGAGAAGAGGGCTCGTACTTGGTGGAATTCAGTGAAGTCCCGTTCCACTACTCCTCAGACGTGGTCCGATTTTCTCAGGGAGTTCGATGGTCAGTATTTCACTTATTTTCATCAAAAAGAAAAGAAGAGAGAATTTTTTAGTTTGAAACAAGGGAATCTAACTGTAGAGGAGTACGACACTCGTTTTAACGAGTTGATGTTATATGTGCCGGATCTGGTGAAATCTGAGCAGGATCAGGCCAGTTATTTCGAGGAAGGGCTCCGTAATGAGATTAGAGAGTGGATGATAGTGACTGGTAGGGAGCCGCATAAGAAGGTGGTACAGATGGCTTTACGGGCTGAGAAGCTCGCGATTGAGAATAGGAGGATTCGGACTGAGTTTGCAAAAAGAAAGAATCCTGGTATGTCTTCTAGTCAGCCAGTAAAAAGAGGTAAGGACTTAGCGATTTCAGGGAGTACTACTTCTGTTTCCTTGACATCTCCTCGACCTCCATTTCCACCATCACAACAGAGACCTTCGAGGTTTAGCAGATCTGCTATGACTGGTTCTGGGAAGAGTTTCGGAGGTTCTGATCGATGCAAAAATTATGGGAATTATCATAGTGGGCTATGTAGAGGGCCAACAAGATGTTTCCAATGTGGACAGACGGGTCATATTAGGAGTAATTGCTCACGGTTAGGACGAGCCACGGTAGTTGCATCATCTTCACCAGCTCACACTGATATGCAGAGGAGAGATTCTTCTGGGTTGCCACCGAGACAGGGAGTGGCCATTCGGTCCGGTGTGGAGAGTAATACCCCGGCACATCCACCTTCGAGACCACAGACTCGTACCTCGACAAGAGTTTTCGCTGTGACGGAAGATGAGGCACAGGTCTGACCTGGAGCAATGATAGGTACTATGTCTTTATTTGATAAAGATGCTTATGTTTTGATAGATTCTGGCTCAGATAGGTCTTATGTGAGCACCACATTTGCATCAATTGCTGATAGAAACCTGTCACTATTAGAGGAAGAAATTGTAATTCACACCCCTTTAGGAAAAAAGCTAGTTAGAAACAGTTGTTATAGAGACTGTGGGTAAGGGTAGGCGAGGAAGAATTTATGGGTGACTTAATTTCTCTAGAGATCCTAGATTTTGATCTAATATTGGGTATGGACTGGTTAACTGCACATCGGGCGAACGTGGATTGTTTTCGAAAGAAAGTTGTTCTTCGAAATTCGGAGGGAGCAGAGATTGTGTTTGTAGGGAAACGCCGAGTATTACCGTCTTGTGTAATCTCGACCATCAAAGTTTCGAAATTAGTGCAGAAAGGGTATTCAGCTTATTTGACATACGTGATTGATACTTCAAAGGGGGAACCTAAGTTAGAGGATGTCCCAATAGTAAGTGAGTTTCCTGATGTATTTCGTGATGATTTAGCGGGACTGCCTCCTGATCGAGAGCTTGAGTTCCCTATTGATTTACTTCCGGGTACCGCACCTATTTCTATCCCTCCATATAGAATGGCTCCGGCAGAGTTGAAGGAGTTGAAAGTACAATTGCAAGAGTTGGTGGACAAGGGTTTTATACGCCCTAGTATATCTCCGTGGGGAGCACCGGTTTTATTTGTGAAAAA
>NC_030855.1:14160170-14172447 GCF_000208745.1 Theobroma cacao
TTTATTTTGATTGTTTTTTATCTAAAATAGTTTATATTCTCTAAAAACTCGATAATTTAACAATGATTGCTTACAGGAAAGGAAAGAAACTGATATGTAAGCCTTGCGAGGTTTCGGTTGGCATTCCGGATAATGAGTATCAATCGGGACGTCGCGGCAATTGTCATAGGCCTGAGGGAGGTTCCGGGTCATGACATGCATGCTAATAATCATCACCAATATTAGAAGTATCAATTAAAATATCTAATTTAATTTAACCTTGGATTATGGGAACAACTCCCACTATCCTTAAGCATGGGAACGACTTTCACTTGCCACTTAATATAATGAGTTCTACTAAGGAACCCTAATGATATTTATAAGTGCTTATATCCAAAATAATATTATGCATAAAGTAAGCTCAAAATTGCATCCCTTTACATGGCCTCAATAATTAATACAAGCCTAAAATAAATTACATCATAAGGAGCCTACTACATCAATCTATACAAAAATAGGGATATTGTGCTTGCTTATACATATTTATTATTTTGGATGATCAAAAACTTCCATATAAATATTATGCACACAAAAATAGGACAAAGTAAATCATATTTTCAAGTGCTTCCAAGAAAGACTATAATAGTCTCTCGACAAAGCACCCTACTTCTACAGTAATTTCTAAGAAAGGTTAGAGAAGTCACAAACAGTCTCTCTTAAAACCCAGTCTCCTTTGACAAAACTACTAAGATATATAATCACCATACTGTCTTTTTACATACAAGTTTACTTAACAAATAAGTAAAATAATTACATTATGCATTTTATAAATTTTACTTAACAGATAAGTAAAATAATTACATCATGTATTTTTTATAATTTTACCTAACAAGTAAGTAAAATCATACAAAATATACTTATATGGCACATAGCATTTTACAACATATGTAAAATAATTGAATTAACAAACATTTGCTAAATTCATATATATGTTTTAGAAGAAAAATAATTTCTAATATACAACATATAAGTAAAAAATGTGGTTAGTTAACATATTAATTAACTATATTTATAATGCATGTGAATTTAATAATATAGTAACATGCCAAAAGCATAAATAATATTCTGAAATTTTTTTAATTACCAAAAAAATTTTGAGGTTATTTTGTGAAAACAAAAACTTATGGGCTAAAAATGCAATTAAGAAAAATTTATCTTTTGGTGCCATGTGGCTGCCCAATCAAGCCTTTTATGACATTGTCTGGACCTTTTTGGTCTTTATTATTGGCCGCACTTTTATCTCAAGGATGTTTCCTTGGTGTAGTAGTTGAAGAATATTTTTTAAAGTCTTAATGACCTTTTTAGTGTAAGTTCGAATCTTTCTAGTTACGTTTTCTTTTCTCATTTTTTTTTTGTTGCCATCCATAAGGAGCCACGTGGCCTTAGACCAATGCACCTATTTGCACTGGATTAATGCTTACTTCTTCCCCATATCAATTTCAAAATTAATCAGTATCGGTAATTTAAATTAAATAAAATCATAATCAAAACACGCTTTCAAAATATACACAAATTAAAAGGATGAAAGCAAGCCAAAACTTGCTTTGATACCACTATTAGGATGTGGGCTTACCTTTTCAGATAAATATTCCACTCCCGATCGAAGAAGCTTGCCTTTCAAATCCTCCTTCGTGCACACAATAATTTCTTCACTCTCGTTGTTATGGAGTGGCTACTAGAGTCTTCAACAAGGAATTACATGCTTCAAAACCCTCTGGCTTTTAATGGTGCCTCAAGAATGAAGAGAAAAAAAAAAGAGAAAATAGTTTTTTGGTTTTTTTGACTTACAGAAGAACTCGCATTCACTCTTTGGTTGTATGTTGAAGCTAGTACGTTTGTTCAGTATTTATAGACGTATGAGGGATATAGAGATAGGATATTATGTTTAAATTTAAATATAATGGATAGATAATTTAAATTTAAATTTATATCTTATCTTAAACATTTATTATTAATTATTCAATTAAGGAATATCATAATAATATCTAATATTAATCAATTGAATATTAGTTATTTATCCACAAATAATTAATAAAGTTGCATGCTATGCGGACGCACCACATTTAAATGCAACAAAATTAAATCTTAATTTTAATTTAATCTAATTTACATCTAAACAAAAAATATTAAAACTTTGATAACTTCACATTCTAAACTAAGAGCTATTAAAACCTCGACAAGATAAAGATGATTCCCATTTGTTTTAATTTCTAAATAGGTTGGGTAAAAAATCATTCATTGATTAGCTAAATTTTTGTTTGAGATTGTGAAGTGAAGAGTAGTGGATTGCTAGAAAGCAGCTCTAAAAGTTTCATATTTAGTGTCAAAAAATTTGTTGAAGTAGTGCAAGGGGACTTAGGGACTGACATTTGAATTGATTTGGTGTTGACTTGCAACAATTTGTTTGATTGGTGGTGGTGGAAGGAAATTGGTTTGGTTTTGGTTTTGGTTTTCTGTATTTGGGTTTCTAAATTCTGTATATAGGGTTTCGTTTGGGTGGGTTTTTGCACTTTTATCAAATTTTAATTGATTAAAGTATCCATTTAGTCTTTATACTTAGGTATTTTCTTTAAAAAATTATGCTTTTGCTATGGTTCAAACCAAGCACATTAAGATCCTTAACACATTAAGATCTTTAACACATTAAGATCCCTAACACGACACCTAAGCCCTTGTCTCTGATTATTTCTTGCTTTTTGTTCTTTTCTTCCCTTTTTTTTTAGTTTTGGGACCTTCTTACACTTTCAAAAATCCTAACTATAAAAGTATCTTTGTCTCATTTTTCCATCCCCTTCTACCTCTTCCTTTTTTTTTCTTTCTCTCCTCACACCTTCTCCCTTAAAAGACTAACGACTTGCCACAAGCGACTAGTGACCAACAGCCGGCTGTCGACGATCGGTGATCAATGACCTTATAAAAGTATCTTTTTTCTCTCTCTCCTCTCACCTTCTCCCTTCAAAGACTAACAATAGGCCACTAACGACCGGTGACCAACAACCGACTGTCGACGATCGATGACTGAAGTCGACAATCGACGATTAGAGTCAATCGATTGCCAATGATCGATGGCACGGTGGTTGGTCTTTTAAGGGAGAAGGTGAGGGGAGAGGGAGAAAAAAAAGAGGTTGAGAGAAAGGAAGGAAAAAATGAGAAAAAGATGCTTTTATAGCTAGAGTTTTTGTGAGTGTAAGAATGCCCCATAACAGCGTAATTTTATGAAAAGAAAGAGAAAAAATAAGAAAAAAAAGAGAGAGGAATAGAAAAAAAGAAACAAAAGCAAGAAGCAATCAAAAGTAGAGGCTTAGGCATGGTGGTAAGGATCTTGGTATACTTGCTAGATGTCCTTGGTTAAGAAAGAAGAGAGTGACCTAGTAGTGTCACGTCAACATTGTAACAGTCAATTTGGATGAAAATTTTGAGTAGAATGACTAAATTGAAAAAAATAGCTAAGTACAAGGACTAAATGGGTACTTTAACCATTTGAATTTGATTTGTTTGGGGCTTTTTGGTTAGGTTAGGAAAATTCAAAAGAATAGAGTTATTTTAGTTGGGTTGATTCTGCATGTATTTTATATGTGCCATTAGTTTTCTTGTTCATTATTATTTAGGCAAAAAATATTTTTATTATTGACTTAATTTAAATCAATAAAAAATTATGAAGTTAATAATGAATAATAAAAGGAAGGAAAATAGAAAATAAATATATCACTATAATAAAAATTATAATGATGATAAGCATGAATTTAATTAATATAATACCAACGGAGAGGCAAAAAATAATTTTAGCTTGGGATCGAAATTGAAACATCAAAATAAAATATTATCAATTTAAGTTAAACAATGATAAAAAGAAGAAAAGACAAAAAAATAGAAAAGTATAGTTTGGTATAATTGGAAAAAGATAAAGAGTGGCACTAGTTTGAATTGAAAATAGTAGGCAAGACGAAAAATGAATTTTTCTTGAATTTTCTTCTTCCTCCGTATGAATTTGTGTGGTTTGTGGAGTGATTGAGCCGCAAGTATATTTGTAGTAGAAATGCATTTGCTTGAATTGACCTTTTACCATAAATTGATTTCTAGAAATGGACAAGCAAAACCTTTTCGATCTCAACTCACCTGCAAGATGCAAAAGAAGTCAGGAGATTGGACGAAGTGTATCCTGTCATGTTCACGCCAAGAAAATGAGAGACAGCAAATTAAGTCTTGGTCTGAGATTGGACTACTGAGAATAAAAGGCAAAAATCTTGTTTGAGATTGGATTTTTTCCTTTGAATTCTTACTTTCGAGTTTTGTTCTATAAAAATTATTATAAAATAAAGTAAAGAGTTTAAAACAAAATCATACTAATTATGTATTCAAGTTATTTTACCTTTATTTTGCATTTTAAACACCAAAATTTTGTAATTATAAGATTGAATTCTATATAATATATATAAGATGTGTTTGGTGTGTAAGTTGTAAGACGATGAATAAGATAGGTGAACTGTATTAGAAAATATCATCTTATTGGCCGATGGTGGGGGGAAAAGGATAGAGGAAAAAGAAAAAGACCGAAAAAGAAGAAAAAAAGAGAAAAAAATTTCAAGCTAGCTAATCAAATAATGACACTTATCATTTTTTAGATATAAGTTTTAAGGGTAAAATGGAACATGTAAAGCCCTCGTCATACAATGATATGGATTAAAAATAATATCTTATTAAAAGTGACAAATAAAACCATAGATTCAAATGTATGCATTTTTATTTATAAATTTAAATTCCGAACTTCTTAATTCTTTCAAAATTTTTTACTTTGGTTGTGAAATGTACTTTTTAAGTAATAGTAACAACATAAAAGAATCTTTGATGAACCATTGAAAAATTTAAAGTCACAGAAAATTAAAATTTTCAATGATTTAATTTTTTAAACATGAAATAAAATATTATCAGTTTAAGTTAAATAATGATAAGAAGAAGAACATAAAAAAATAGAAAAAAAAAATTAGAAAAGCATAGTTGGTATAATTGGAAACAAGTAAAGAGTCACACTCGTATGAATTGAAAAATTTAGATATGACCAAAAATGAAAGTTGCTTCTTCCCTCCTGAGATACGGTGTGATCTTTGGCGTGATTGACTCGCAAATATATTTGGCGTGATTGACTAACAGCGGGTCCAGTCATGTTCAGACCACGAAATCAAAGAGAGCAAATTAAGTGGTCTGAAATAATTGCAAAAATAAGGCAAAATTCTTGTCTGAGATAGGATTTTTTTTTTCTTTGATTTCTTACTTTCAAGCTTTGTTTCCTAAAATTATTATAAAAATAAAATTAAAGATTTCAAACAAAATCATACTAATTACATATACATCCAATTTTTAGATAGAAAGCATTATCATCCAATTCTATGAATTAAAAATAATATCTGATTAAAATTTACAAATAAAACCATACATTCAAAGGTAGTTGTCCCCTATAACAAAAAGATGAAGCATGCATTTTTTATTTATAAATTTAAAATTTTAACTTTTTAGTTCTTCATAAATATACTTACTTTGGTTGTTAAACGTACTTTTTAAGTAATAGCAGCAATAAAAAAGGGTCTTTGATAAACTATTGAAAATGTTAAAGTCATTGAAATTTAAAATTTTCAATGATTTAACATTTTAGTGTGTTTGATAACTCACTTTGGAAACCACTTAAATAAAATATTTTCAGTTAAAAATTGAAAAGTTAGTAGTTAAAAGCATTAATGTATTCAATCAAATCTTATTTACAGAAAAGTTTATCATTTAGCCACATTAATTTTATATTCTTTCTTTTTTAACTTTTATTAATGTAAAATACTTAAAATAAATAAATAATTAATTATTCATATTTTAATACGATACTAGAAACGATTTGTTGTAAAATTTATTACTTAAAAGTTTTAGAAGCATAAATTTTTGGTACTTAATTTTTTAATGTTGAATGTTTTAGTTTATCAAACATAGTCTAATTTTTTTAGTAAATTACAATTCACCCTCAAATAAGTATATACCACTAAAAACAATTGCTCCGGAAAGCGTGCTCATAGCGAACAAATAAATGAGTTCCATAAGATTTCAATATTAGAAAGTTCCTTAAAACTATTATGATATTATTTATATATTCATGATTGTTTTTAACATTTTTATTGATTAACTTTGGTGAAGTGATAACTGTAAGTCTTATTGACATATGTATTCAAAATTATATATCAAAGATATATACGTCAAAGCTCTAGTTAGTACTGACAGTTATTTTTTAGTTAATTTTATTTTTGCACAAAAAAAAAACTTGCCTAGTTATAATTAACGTATATGAAAATTATTGCATGTCTAGTGTTTTTTTTATAGTTAACTTTTTTCAACTCCTTCCTATGTACTTCAAAGAGGAAATTGTGAGAAATGACCTTCATAGTAAGGTGACTTAAAAAATGACCATCTCTATAATTTTAACTGTTTTTAGCCAATTTTTGACACGACTTGACAAGAATACCCTTTAATCCAATTAATCCAAATGAAGACGTGTCTTAGTTTCTTTCTTTCTGCTCTCCCACCATTTAGCTTAAACTTCCAAAATTAAATCTTGATTTAGATTTAGCTATCCCTCCATCCAGCTCTCCAACGCCATCGAGGTCTATATCGGCAGCCAACCTTCTCACGATCCCAAAGTGCAGAGATGACATAAGGTATTTGTTATGGGTTCTTGCGTTTATTTAGGGTTATTCATAGAACGAAAAAAGTTGATGGGTAAATTATATGAGTTTGGAAACTTAAATCTGGCTTGAGGTAGTGAAATCAATCAGTTTATAGGCAATGCGTGAATATTTCTTAGGCATTGAGTCATTAGATATTAGGGTGTGTGACTGAATATTAGGAATCGTTACCTGTTTGTTTGGCATTAGGTGCCTGAATATTTGTTGAACATTGTGTGAGTTCTTTATAGGCATTACGTGACTGAATATATGTTGAGCGTTGTGTGACAGTTAATACGTGACTGAATATTACCTGACTGAATATTTGTTGAGCATTGCGTGAGTTCTTTATAGGCATTACGTGACTGAATATTTGTTAGTGTTGCGTGACAGACGTTACGTGACTTAATATTACGTGACTAAATATTTGTTGAGCATTGCGTGACCTATTTTTATGCATTGCATGACTTTAACTACCTAATGCTGAAGGTGATTCTCTACTAATTATCTTCAATAACTTAATAAGCTCTAATGTAATTCTTGAAGTTTGTATATAATTTCAGACTTGTATAGTAGCAATAGTATTAGATTTTGGTTGGTCTACCATGATGCCTAAATTAAAAAAACAAAAAAAAAAGAAAAGAGGTAATATTAAAATCCTTGTTGATTAGGGAAAAAGAGATAAATCCTTTAAGTTGCTTTTTCTTAAGAATTTCTTGAAAAATGATGTTTGGTCTGGCTTTTGCTTTTAAGAGGTAGATAAGATGAAAGGGCAGGCCGAACAGGTACTTAATAACCAATTCAACCCCTCTTCATTGCACTGATATGGCTGTAGAAAACGAAGAGTCAGCTTTCATGCTTATAAATAAAGGGAACCATTAACCATTTGAATCAAATTCAATTATCTTAATCAATCTCAGATAATTGAAAAATGACGTCCAGAGATCTAATAGTCAAGAAGGGGAAAGAGGCAGCCTTCGATGAGGAGGAGGTGCCTTTGAGTGTAAGGGACCAGTTGGACATATTCTTGAGTGTGAGGGACCAGTTGCACATATTCCAGCAAGAGATGCAAGTCCTCATCGATAACCTGATGCAAAGGACTTTTTACCTGGAGGCTGCCATCTTGAGCAACAAAAAGATTCTCGTCGAGGTAGAGTTCAAAGTATATGAACTTATGAAGAAATGAACTACGGTTCATTTTTTTGTATCATCTCCTTGTATTTTCGAGGGAATCTTTTTAATAAAATTTGAATAAAATTTATAACAATTTTTATTTTCATTGAGCACATATTTCGTTAAGTTATTTTGTTCGTTTAAGTTATATTATGCTGTATAACTTCGTGAGTGGATGTTAGGCATTGGGTGACCTATTATTAGGTATTGGGAGAGTGGGTTATACGCGGTGCGTGAATTGTGCAATGCATATCTTCTGTTGAGACATTACGCGAGTAGTTTGTATGTATATGGAATAGAGTACCTATGGTGATGTGTTGTTATGTATTGCGTAACATTGGGCCAGTACGTGACTGTTTAAGTTGGAATAACGTGAGTGGATATTAGGCATCGATTGACTTATTATTAGGTATTGCGAGCGAGACTGGTGGTGCGTGACTTGTGCAATTCACCTCATGTTTAGAGGCTTATTATTCATTGGGTGACTTATTCTTAGGTGTACGAGCCTAGTGGTGCGTGACTGACTTGTGCAATCATGTGTTGCTTTGAGGCTTTTGTTCAGTAGTTTTTTAGGCAGTGCGTGACTGGTTTTTATATATTACGTTACCTGTTGTAGCGAGAGTGGTGGAACGTGACTTGTGCAATTCATGTGTTGTTTTGAGGCTTTTGTTCAGTAATTTTTTAGGCTTGCGTGACTGGTTTTTATATATTGCGTTACCTGTTGTAGCGTGAGTGGTGGAGCATGACTTGTGTAATTCATGTGTTGTTTAGAGGCTTTTGTTCAGTGTTTTTTAGGGTTGCGTGACCAATTTTTATATATTACGTTACCTATTGTTATGTATTGCGAGAGTGGTGGCGCGTGACTTGTGTAATTCATGTGTTGTTTAGAGGCTTTTGTTCAGTAGTGTTTTAGGATTTCATTATTGGTTTTTATGTATTACGTGACCTATTGTTATATATTGCGAAAGCGGTGGTGCGTGACTTGTGCAATTTTCCTCNTGGTGGAGCATGACTTGTGTAATTCATGTGTTGTTTAGAGGCTTTTGTTCTAGTGTTTTTAGGGTTGCGTGACCAATTTTTATATATTACGTTACCTGTTGTTATGTATTGCGAGAGTGGTTGCACGTGACTTGTGCAATTCATGTGTTGTTTAGAGGCTTTTGTTCAGTAGTGTTTTAGGATTTCATTATTGGTTTTTATGTATTACGTGACCTATTGTTATATATTGCGAAAGCGGTGGTGCGTGACTTGTGCAATTCTCCTCTTGTTTAGGGGTGCTTGTTCACTAGTTATCAGGCATTGCATTAATATGTATTAGACATTGCGACACTTAATTTCTATTAAATTTCTGCGGTCGGCCAAATGTGACTTAGGCATTGCATAAGTGGTTTCTATGCATTGAGGGGCTATTTTTGATAAATTGACTAATTTGACACTTATTTTTTGTTAAATTTGAGTGGCCTGCCAAATGTGAAGCTTATGATTACATACGGTGGTCATTAGGTCGATGACACTTACAAGGGTGGTGAAACACGAGTGAGGGGTGTTGGGAGTGATTTGTCATTTTCAGGACAAGTGAAGCTAGTTGAAAAGGTTGTTGAGGTCAACTCACATAATAATGAAATCGAGCTACATGCATCGCTCAACCATGCTGCAGGGGTTTCGAGCGCAGTTATCAGGGATGATGAAGATGTAGCGAGTATTCGGCGAGATGAGAGGGCAATTGTTGTGTTTGTGGCAGTTAAGGCAAAAAATGCAAACAATATTCCACATGAGCACGGTATCCAACATAGTAATTGATAAGAACATAATGTTAATTATTCTAACATACCACACTATGCATTTCCTAACAAACAACCATGGCAATCACGCTTGATGTATCCTCATGAGTTTCAGCAACTCGGTGCACACATGAGGTGTCTGCAAATGATGTCTGCATAATTTCGATCGAAATGTGCATCAAACGAAATACTTGGCACTTGCAACAAACACAATTGTCGCTCGAAAATGCATTGGGTCTATTGTCATTAGCAAACGACACTGTGATGGTTGTGAGTGATGATGATGCATTTGATCAGATTGAAGATGATGTTGAAGAGGACGACACGGCTGATCAGAACCATGAGTTGCGTTATGACTATAAAAATGATTACGTTGGCGAACATGAAGACTGTTCAAAGGACGACAGGGTTGAGCAAATAGACAATCCTGATTACAATCATGCAGATGGCGGTGAGGTCATACCACAACTGTTGTGTTAGAAGAGGTTGAGTTGGACGACCATTGTAAAACCATTGAATTAGAAGATGTTGAGGGTGCAGTCCCTATTTACGAGAACGCCATCACACTTGAGAACCGCATTCGTTCGCCTGATGACAGTGATCAAGAGAGGGTAAAGATAGGGGTATCTTGTCAATCGATTATTCCTGGGCTAGATATGATATCCTTCCAAACAGTTGGGAGTGAGGAATCCAAATCAATGGACAACCATTTATACCACAGAAAAGTGTTTCTATCGAAGGCTGAATTGAAACAAGCTTTGAGCATATTGGCACTAAAAGAGCATTTTGAGTTTAAAGTTAAAAAGTCATATCACGCTCGTTTTAAGGTTGGTTGTAAGGATAAGGCACGCAAGTTTGCTTTGCATGCAACGAAGTTGCTTGAGGGAGAATATTGGCATGTTCGGACGTTGCATAAAGTACACATGTGTACTGTCGATGGTTTGCAATGTGGGTACCAAACTGCGAGCGCGAGGCTAATTGGTGAGCTTATATCCAGTAGGGTGCAAGGAAATTATGTAACCCCATTAAGACCAAAGGAAATAATGGAATAGATGAATCGCAAGTGGGGATTACGATGCCTATATGGTAAGGCTTGGCAAGCGAAGGAGTACACGAAAAGTCTTGTGTTTGGTCCACCGGAAGAGTCATTCCAACTCTTCCCCTCGTATTTCCTATGTTGGAACGTGAAAATCTTGGTACTGTGACATGTGTCACTACTGATGGAGAACAACGATTCAAATATTGTTTCTAGGCATTCGGGTCATGTTTTGGGGGTTCAATGCTAAAATGCGACCAGTAGTCACTATCGATGCCACACATCTGAAAGACAGATTCAAGGGTATTCTGTTTGTGGCGGTATGCAAAGATGCAAATAAGCAAATATATCCACTTGCATTTGGAATTGGCCACGTCGAAGACGAAGAGTCTTGGTCGTGGTTTCTTAACCAATTGCGTCGTGCAATTGGTTGTCTTGAAAATGCAATATTCATTTTTGATCAGCATCTTGGCATTAAAAATGTAGTTGAGAAAGTTTACAAGGATGCTTATCACGATCTATGCAATTACCACTTAGGGAAAAACGTTAAAAACAAGTTCAAGCGCGAAGATGTTGCAGCGATTTTCACCAGGGGTGCCAACTGCTATAGGGTTGCTGATTTTGACAGACATATGATGTCAAGCCTGACTCTACAATATGTTTATTATGCTATTCTTACATAAGAATGCATGTTTGCTTACTCTACAATCTCTATTTGGACGGTATTGTACCAAATGGTACAATTAAGTTGAATTAAGCCTCAAACTAGTCCAAATAGAGATTTTAAGATAAAATTGAGAATTTTAAAACCCCAGAATGACATAAAATGGTGATTCAGAGTTTGAGGACCGATTTGGAGTCAAATTAGAATTTTCATGACCTAGTGGCAAAATGGTCATTTTGCCACCCGAGGTTAAGATGTGAGTGGTGGATGAAATTTTTGACTAAGATTGATCATTTGGAGTATAATTTGAGTTTGAGAAGTGAAAATTTTTAATTTCGGCATTTTTTCGAGCATAGGGGTAAAATAGTCATTTTGCCACCTTAGGGGCAAAATTGTAATTTTACACCACCCAACATTTGTCCAGCACATGGATTTTACCCAATATTATCATGGATAATTGAGAAAATTTAAGTGGTGGAGAGAGATTGCTTAATGGGTAAGTATGACACATGGATCAATGGAATGGTGACATGTGTCAAATTTTCATCTATTTATTATTTGGCTTAAAAATCAGCACAAAGTCAATCCATTTCTCTTCATATGGCCGGCCAAAGCAAGAACAAAGGAAGAAAAGAAAGAACAAGAACCCTAGGGTGAAAATTCAAGAGAAAATTGGTAGATTTCAAGTAATCAAGCAATCAAAGGTAAAATTTCTTGATTTTGACTTGTGATCTACCTTTCCCATACATTCTTTTGCATTTTCCATGGTTGAATCACATGATTTCATGATGGTTATCTTGCTGGCTGAACACTTAGAGACATGTTTTGATGCTTGATTTGGTTAGATTTTAATGTATTCTAGTGTTTTAGTTGTATTGGTGATGTGTAG
>NC_030855.1:14172453-14208549 GCF_000208745.1 Theobroma cacao
TGATTTGGTTAGATTTTAATGTATTTTAGTGTTTTTAGTTGATTGGTGATGTGTAGCATGAAAATCAAGCAAGAAAAATTCATGTTCTTCCATCACCCATCATTGGCCGAATTCTCCATGTGGAATATTGAGGATGATTTTGATTTTATTTCAGGTGATTTGGTTAGGAATTAGTGATTTATGGTGTGAGAATCAAGTAGGAAAAATCATAGTGTTGATGCACCCACCATAGCCGAATTTTCTAAGAGAAAATGTGAGGATGATTTTGCCATATTTCAAGTTATTTAATTTGTGTTTGATGATTTGGAGTATTGGGAGAAAAATAGAATTATTTGAAGTTGAATTAGATGTATTGGCCAAATAATCGAGTGATAGATCGAATTAGGCCAATACCGTTTTATTTAGGTACATAATTGAATTTATATTGAACATCGTATTTAGATAGTTACCCGAGTATTTCACATCCCATTTCATGCATTAGTATAGAGCTTGGATTAGTTTTATAACAATTTAACACAAATCTAGTAAATGGCTTATTGTGCATTATGTCTAGGTGGTGAGCATTCTGGCAAAAGTAAAGAGATAGTACCCGAGGATCAAGAATCGGAGTACTCGAAATTTGACTCTCGAAATAATGAGTAACCTTACTATCGTCTTAATTATCTAAAGTAGTTTTTATTCGTTTTTGTGATTTTATGAAAAATGAGTTTAAATGGTAAATCTTTATGTTTTATAAACAAAATGTGTTTAAATGAAATGATTTTATAAAATTGTCTTGAAATTGAAAGATGGTTTTGAAAATGGAGTAATTGGATTCTAATTGCTATGTTATAAATCATTGTTTGAATTGAATGGCTTATGATAATATTGGCATGAATGGTTGAATTGGTATTTGTGTTGAAAATGTATAAACTGTTGTTTGCCTTGATAGGTTGGATAATGATAAAATTGTCATGTCATGCTGTTGAATTTTATTGAATTGGTGGGTTATTGATTAGTCGCTGGAGTGGACGGGTTCCGTGGACTAGCTTATTAGAGGGGGCACGGTAACTCTATTATATTCTTACCTCAGTATAAAAGGCGTGGATGGATAACTCATGAGGTTAACACTTTAGAGTTCACTTCACGCTAAACCACCATGTGAGGGTGAACTCAGCTAACGCCAAGGAATAACTATGTTTTCAAAATAAAAATATAATTTATGCGTACATAACTTTTTAACAGCCTTGGCGGACTCGGTTGGGATAGCCCTCGGCCAAGGTATCCCTGGTAACTGAGTATGAGAATGATTTTGGCACGAGCCAAAGTTTTAAGAAATTCATAAGCCATGTTGATTACTCGATTTATATGAATTGATTTTATTTGGTTGAAATAAGTTGAAAGGTGATGAATTACAATATGTTAAACTATTTTATCTGTCTCCATTTACTCAGCTTTAGATATTTTAGATGATATTTGTTTACTCACTGGAATTATATAATCTCACCACCCTCATTTCCACCAATTTCAAGCTCAGGATAGTCAGTAGATAGCTCACTTTGTTGAAGGCTACAGTTGGACTTGCATCCTCAAAAGCTGTAGGTTTACCGCTTTTGATACTTTTGGTTGTTCGTGGGCCTACGTGTCACTGTAAATTAAATTTTATACTTTGGTTATCTATATTATAGTATGTATGAATTTATTTAGCTTTTATGCTACAAAAATTATTTACCGATAACTCTATAAATATTGTTTTATAAGAAAATATAATATTTTTATTATATTCAAATAGTCATAATTTCATTTTAAATGAAGGTTTTAGATGTTTAAACTTATTTTTGATTATGAATTATGTGTTTTATACTCGCATACTACATTTTTAGCTAATTTTGAAATTTTTAGAGAAAAATGACCAAAATACCCTTGTGAGACAGAAATCATTTTTTTATTGATTTAAGTTGGAAATAGCTTAAAATCTTTTAGAACATGATATTTGGCAACAGTTACTCACAGGGAAAATGAGAAACTTATATTAAAGCCTTGCAGGGTTCCGATTGACATTCCGAGTAATGAGTGTCGATCAGGACATTGCGATGGTTGTCACGAGCTCGAGGGGAGTACTGGGTCATGACATATGAATTAGCTGAAACAGCTTTGCAAATCTGCTTATGACAACCTTATGAGATTAGGCCCTAAAACATGGGCACGTGCATAGTCACCAGTAAGGCGATACAAGCTAATGACATCCAACAATGCAGAGTGTATTAACTCCTGCCTGATGCATGCAAGAAAAATACCAATAACGGTCTTGATCGAGTGCATCAGAGGCATGTTTCAACATTCGTTCCATGACCGGCACAATGAGGAATTGAATTTGACCACGCCCCTCAGCCCTTGGGCTACCAATCTGTTGAACAGACTGTTCAATAAAGCATGTCACTTTTTCATACAAGCAATCGATCGGGTGGAGTTTCAAGTTATAGGCGCGAGTATGGACACAATCGTGAACCTCTCCACCAAGGAGTGTTCATGCGGTGAGTTCCACTCTGATCTACTCCCTTACAGGCATGCCATGGCGGCAATAAGGTATGAGCAATCATGTTTTGTTATATTGTGCATGATGAATTGAATTTTTACATTGTTCGCCATCTGTGATTTCATTGCCTTGGCAGTAAGTGCAAACGTGCAGCCACTGAATTTTGCTTGGACTATTACAAGACTCGGTCTTGGGTGGAGGGATATGCATTTCCCATTCACCCGGTTGGGCATCCCAGTGAGTGGGACATCCCCGATGACGTTCAACAAAATGTCGTTTGGCCACCAAGTTGGCGAGGTCAAACAGGAAGACCTAAGAGGAAAAGGATTCCATTAGTTGGGGAAGGCAGCGGACAACATAGATGTTCACAATGCAAGAGCTATGGTCATAATAGACAAAATTTTCGAACTTCGTTTGCATCTCTATCGACAAACCGGGAAACATCATCTGCTCAGCCGATAGCTCTACGACGTTGACCCAAGGCAATTTGCAGACAACCCGGGCACAGACGAAACCGCTGTCCAATGCGGACTGCAAACTCTGATAACGTTATCGGTGTCGTACCTGAAGATAGTGGCCCTTCAGACGTCAGTTGTTAGGGATTGTTTCGAAGTTGCCATTGATATTTGCATTGAATAATACTATTTCAACTTGAGTTTGATAGAGTTTGAATGAAAAGTAAGATACACAAGATGTCCATATGGAAGAGAAAGACCTTATGCTAGTTATGGAGTTTTGAAAAAGTGTACCAAAGCATGAGAATTGAAGTTACTTTGAGAAAGTTATGGATGTTTCAAGGGATGGCTTCCATGCAATATGGAAAACGTTTATTGAGGAAGAAGTATGGGAAGAAGAAGAAGAAGCTGGTGGAAATGAGGAGAAAATGCTAGAAAAAATTAGATATTTGTTCTATAGTTGACTACAGTTTCCATTATTTACGAAAATGCCATTGCATAGTTAGATCATTAAATTCCAATTACAGTACTTAGCCCATTTGTTGGATCATCAAATTCCAATTACAGTACATAGCCCATTTGTTGGATCATCAAATTCATTGTACTCCTTAATAATTTGTATTTCATTGTAAACCATTGAATAAAGCACAAAATATTTCATTTAATAATATTTGCGTGATTGATTAGGCATCCTGCTTCATATTTTTGCCAGAAAATTATGTATAATAATACTAATAGTTGTTCTTGAGATGATGCAACTTCCATCTACAAGTATAAAACATAATATAGAAACGACATAATAACAAATATAAAGTATACAATAGTTAATTAAAAATTAAAAAAGAAACATAACTTATCTAATTAAGAACAAATACAAATATGTCTCAATCAACATAAATTTGAGTTATTATAAATAAAGCATATAATTTGTTGAACCAAATAAAAAATTAATTTTCATTTCTAGAAGCTATCCAATCATTTCACATTTCTTGTGCCAAATTATTTATCCAAGTAGTCCATGCATTTGATGTCTCAATGCATTAGATCGTATCTGCATTTTCCATGGTTTTCGATTCCACATACTCTTCATCCATTTCATCCTCAAGTGGATCATGTGTCGTTTAATTGGGATCACATTACAGAGTGCAATGCAATGTGATTGCATTGGTTTTGGACTACAATCACATTACATCCATTGGCTACAATGTGATTACATTGCAATCTTACATTGCAGTGGTTTGTTACAAAATAAACACTGCAATGTAATTTAATTGGGCACATTGCAGGGAATGTGACTTTACATCCCTTATAGCAAACGCACCCTTAATGTTGACCGTTGTAATAAAAAAACATAAAGGGCATAAGATAGCTTCCAACCGTTTCTTTCATATTCCAGTCTTCCCAATATCTATTGATAGTTGCCATTTCATCTTCCAACCGTTCCAAACTTAGTTTAAGGGTGAAGGGAAGTTGAACCACTAAAGTTGAACCGTCCTGCACTATCTTAAGCAATGGCCACATCTTCAAGCAGACCCAATGTCCATGACAATGGCGACCAAAGTATTGGTGATGATGAATACTCTACCCTACGATCAAGGAAGAAATGGAAACTAGATCTTCAACTGCCTGCCGCATCAATTGGTTTTTCAATTCAACCAAGTAATGATCTGTGCTCTCCTTTACAGTTTAGGGACATATCACATGGTGGTAGGTATTGGATAATAGAGAATGCCGTAATATCGTGCGGGAAAGTGGTAGATTGGGAAAACTTATAGGAAAACATATACCTTGAGGGTGATCTATCTTAGTTTTTTGACATGGGTAAACTGAAGGGTCTAAGTACCTTTCTATTTTTTGATTATAGCCCGACACTTGTTAGAGAATTTTACTCCAGCATTCGCCGGAGTGAAAATGAATTTGAAAATCCTATAGATTTTGACCCTAACGTTTTGAACGTGTTTTTGGGAGGAATAGAATTTACAGTGACTCCCTTTGATATTGGGAAGCTCCTGAAAACGGAGTATAAACACGGACAATACAGACCTCCACCATTATATGACCTATCCCGTATATGGGCCTAGGTGACAAGCAGAAGAGAACCATACACCACAGAGTTATGTTCTGCTCGTCATTTGAATTCTGCACAAGATAGGCTGGTACATAATTTTCTGGCATCCACATTATAGGGAAGGATCAGTCATTTAAGACATGTTAGCACTGAGGATCTGTGGATGATGGAAACAATTGGCAGTGAGTTTGGCGTGAATATTGCAAAATATATGATCATCAGAATGAGAGAAGTTGCCATGCGGGAAGAGACGACCTTTCCGTACAGGAACATCATATCAGCTCTAGTTAAGAAGAAAAGGATATGGAGCAATAGGTATCTAGTTGATTGGACCAGTAGCAGGCCTCGTAATCTCTCGTTTCGATGGCTCGTGAAAAGGAAATATGACTTGAGTCTTGATGAGCCATTGAACTCTATCGAAGGTAGCCCAATTCATCTTGCCCATGATACTCCATCCAAACAACTGTCTAGAGTTCCTATTTCCAATGATGTGATATATAATATGCTTCTGAGGATTGATGAGAAACTTAATAATCAAATTGCTACAATGCAGGCATTGGAATTGAGGATACTTAATGTTGAGAATCTTCTAATGCAAAGAACAGATACAGTTGTTCAGGTAGCAGAAGCACGATAGAATTGACTGTCCTCAGATGAGTTTCTCCGACATTAACCTCAAAGAAAAAGGAAGTCAGTTGTCATATTTTTTGGCTGAGTCAACCATTCCATATGAACATTCATATTTGAGAGTTGTGGGTTAACTGGATTATGGATACTATAGTTTGTATTTCATAATTCACTTGTGCTATTTTGTTTTCTTTAACTCTATATTTTGTTACGATGGTGCTTGGGGTTGAGTTATGGTTTGATATTGTCCATGGTAATTTCGCTTACCCTTATTCGAAGAACATGACACAAAATAGGTGAGTCACGCGATACAAGATCATCTAGTCACGCGATCCCATATCATATAGTCACGCGATTCAATAAGAATTCGTAACGCCACTCCATACATACTACTCACGTGACTCCATATAAACTAGTAATGTAATTCCATAATATCCAATCACGCGAGTCAATATCAACTACTCACGCGATTCTACAAAATAGTCATGTCACACACTTTCATATTAACTAGTAACACCACTCCATATTTACTACTAACGGGAGTAAATATCAAATACTCACGCGATTCTAAATCTTAAAGGTTCACGCTATCCATATTTACTACTCACGCGATTCTAAGTGGATTAGTGACGCGATTCCATATTAACAACTGACGTGATTCAAAATTTAGTACTCGCGTGACTCCATAACAAATATTCCCATGAATCAATTTTATCTGGTGACGCAATTCCATCCACACCATTCACGTAATTCAATAGCAACTGCTTACAACCCTATGTCACGCAATGCAATTCAACATGTCATATAGGCTATAAAGTAAAGAAGCAAAGGGGTTAGCATATGCAAACGAATGATGTTTGGCCTAGCTTTTGCTTTTAAAAGATAGATAAGATGAAAGGGTAGGCCGAACAGGTACTTAATAACCGATTCAACCCCCCTTCATTGCACTCATATGGGTGTAGAAAATGAAAAGTCAGCATTCATGCCTATAAATAAAGGGAACCATTAACCATTTGAATCAAATTCAATTATCTTAATCAATCTCAGATAAATGAAAAATGACGTCCAGAGATCCAAGAGTCGAGAAGGGGAAAGAGGCAGCATCCGAAGAGGCAGCCTCCAAAGAGAATGAGGTGCCTTTGAGTTTAAGGGACTAGTTGCACTTATTCTAGTAGAAAAGCAAATCTAAAACACAAAATGTCTATCTGAAAGTGGATGAAACCTGTATGAAAGAGCAAACTGAATTGTCTGGTTGAGGAATGAAAAGTAAGATACACAAGATGTCCTTATGGAAGACAAAACCTTCAAGTTCAATGGTGGGGCCACTAGAACTAGTTGGGGAACAATGGAGGTCCAAAACAACTGAACATGGGACTTGAAGGTTTTCTTTTCCATATGGACATCTTGTGTATATTACTTCTCATTCCCCAACCAGACAGTTCAGTTTTCTCTTTCATACAAGTTCCATCCACTTTCAGAGCATCTATCAATATATTGATAAGCTATCACTACTCAGGCAGGTCTAGAACAACTGAACGTTTATTAAAACAGAAAGATGGGAAGAAGACAAAGCAGAAGCTGCTGGAAGTGAGGAGAAAGTGCTGAAAAAAATTAGATATTTATCCTATAGTTGACTGTAGTTCCCTTTACGTAAAAAAATTCCAGTTGGATCATGAAATTCCAATTAGAGTACTTAGCCCATTTGTTGGATCATCAAATTCATTGTACTCCTTCATAATTTGTTTTTCTTTGTAAACCATTAAATAAAGCACAAAATATTTAATAATATTTGTGTGATTGATTTTGGCATCCTGCTTCATATTTTTGCACAGAAAATTATGTATAATAATACTAATAGTTGTTCTTAATGTCGACCTGTGTAATAAAAAAACAACAAGGGCATAAGATAGCTTCCAATCATTTCTTTCATATTACAGTCTTCCCGTTGAGTTATGGTTTGATATTGTCGATGATAATTGGCTTACCCTTATTCGAAGAACATGACACAGAATAGGTGAGTCATGCGATACAATAGCAACTAGTCACACGATCCCATATCATCTAGTCATGCGATCCAATATGAATTCATTACGTCCTCCATATATACTATTCACGCGAATTGATATCAACTAGTAACGCAATTCCATAATAGCAGTCATGCGACTCAATTTTTCTATTCAAGCAATTTTAGAATAAATACTCACGAATAACTACTAACGCCACGCCACTCCACATATATTACTCACGTAAGTCAATATAAACTACTGACGCGATTCTACAAAATAGTCATGTCACGCGCTTCCATATTAACTAGTAACGACACTCCATATTTACTACTAACGGGAGTAAATATCAAATACTCACGTGATTCTAAATCTTAACGGTTCACGCGATCCATATTTACTACTCACACGATTCCAAGTGGATTAGTGGCTCGATTCCATATCAACAACTGACGTGATTCAAAATTTAGTACTCGCGTGACTCCATAACAAATACTCTCACGAATCAATATCAACTGGTGACGCGATTCAATCCACACCATTCACGCCATTCAATAGCAATTGCTTACAACCCTATGTCACGTAATGCAATTCAACATGTCATATAGGCTATAAAGTAAAGAAGCAAATGGGGGTTGGCATATGCAAACGAATGAATGCTGTCATGTAAATTGTGTAAAATACTAACAGACTTTACGATATGAATAACAAAAAAATAATGTTGTTCTTATTGGACTGTATGCGTATCACATGAATGAATACAAAGAATAATATGTAAATGATACAACAAAGAATAATATGGAGATGATACCGAATAATGTTAGTGTTAATTACACAATAAAAAAGAATAAACAAATTAAAAAATTTAACAACTTGAGCTATTGGCAAAAATCTCAAAGGCAAACTTTGTTCGAATGCCCTCTAATGCATTTGCCTTCAACGTCTGATCCTCCAAGCCAATCAACCACTGCAACGAGGCTATAACCCAATCCCCACAACTGTGTGAATCTTGTTGTATCGGGGTCTTCTCATTTAACCTATATTTCATCCACGTCAAACCTCGCTTTTGACGGCGCGAGCTGATAAAGTACCCCGCCCGGTGGCATATAATGGGAAACAATGATGTTAGTGGACTCATCTATTTATCACGCAAGCTAGAATTCAGTGTTTCTTTCCAATCGTACGATGAGTCCACTAACATCATAGTCCATTTCAGCAAGTTAACGTGCACTACCACCCAATGGCCGTTAAAAAAGCACGATGCGAGAATTACGTCAACCTCATGCCATGGCAAACCCCACGGAGGTCTCCCACCCCGTGCATACTCAAGTAGCTCATTTGGCATAACCGCCTCACTCGGCTTAAATGTCTTATCGATGCGGGAATACTACATTTATTTGCTCAGATGGAGCAAAATAAGCTATCAATTACGTTATGCACAATAGTTAGATGCAATTAAGTAACCCTAAATCGCATACATTTGAATAATTACAACTCAATAAAATATAATATACTTACATAGAATGTGGTGTCAATGATCAATATTCTCTACTCGTAGTGTTATGGACGATGCTCGCGTGCCTGCTTACGCAACACACTGATGCATGCATCAATCTGTTGGGTGTCCATCAAGTCTGTCGGCATCTCCAATTGCTTGAAAAATTCAGGGCCCTTTTGCCTTTCGATGAGAAGAATGTTAACCCTGCAAATTTAAAATAAAGTTATATTAAAATTATAGTATTACGGTCAGTTTAATAAATATCCTAGAACCGTTAACCTTAATATGGTCTACTATTTTCATTTTACCTGGCTTGGTCATTTTTCAAGAAGGACTCATATCTGTCCTTCAAATTGTCCTTCGCTTTACGATGGACTAATAGCGGGTTAATGTATGGGCTTTGAAGGTATTTGCTGGCCAAGATCACACGTGCATCTTCAGGCTCAGGTCGAGGTGGACGCTCAATAGAAGGTCTGATCTCACCATGCGGGGGGGCCTCTGTTGAAGTTGGGACAAGAGCAAGATGTGTAAAAGTTGTAGTTCCACTACTCGCAAGATGAGGTACCTCTTCGACCTCAGACGGAGGAGGTGGAGCCTCGGGAGAAGGTGTGGGTTGAGAATGCTGGGCTGCCTCTACCAAAAATGGGATAGGGGTAGAATGATGTTCAATCGGGCTATCCGGAGGTGAGCTTCGACCCTAAATGATCAACAAAATCAAACACATTAGAACAGTGTATACATCATACATGTTATAACTCACGTGATGAATAACGTAAAACCTCATACCTCAAAATAGTCGATCAGTCGACCGATAATCCGATCCTCTAGCCCTTGCAGTGAGTGTTAGATATGCTCATGCAGTGACTGTGTTTGTATCTGCATTGCCCGCTGGATCTCCAACTGCATTTACTGCTGGATCTCCAACTGCATTGACTACATCTACATCGCCCGCTAGATCTCCAACTACATTGACTACTAGATCTCCAACTGCATTAACTGCATCTGCATATTCATCTACAATGACTGGAGGTCTTTCTTCCACTGTGTTCGCATCTTTTACAGCTCTTGCTTAATGCTCGTAGTCATTTACGGACGCAGCGCCCGGTTGTGTGGCTCAACATGGGGGGCAGCACTTGAAGCAGAAGAAGGGGTAGCAGCAGAAGCAGAAAGAGGAGCAATAGGAGAAGCACCATGAACAGCTGCAAGAGGAGAATAAGGTGCCTCAGTAGCACCAAAATCATAATGGACCTCCTCGTCTGTGGTACGTCTCTGCTTAACGACTCTTCTATTGAACTTTTCCCTTTGCGGTCCGTTATTTTCCTCATTTGCTGGGGATTGAATTCTGGGTGACCCTCCAACTTCTATAATGGAATGTATTACTGCCCCTCGGAGATATTGACCTCAATATCTGCCTAGTATGCGGGTCAACATTTCTTCTACCATTGGCTCCAACGTCCTCACTGCCCACAACTGCACCAAAACATACATTGCCATTAGGTCTAACCCTCGCTACCCTATGACAATAAAAATAAAATTTAATCAGGCCCCAAAAAAATATGGTTTCTTTACTCACCTTGCCCTCTCTCTCTAAACTTGCAATATTGGCGTGGAACCTTGTAGGCCTTTCGTCACAATGCCATTTAAGCATTCTTGGCCAAACCTGTTCGGACTGCTGCTGCCTTCCGAACAAGCTTCTGATTACAGGTTTTGCTTCCAACGCCTAAAACTGCACATCAATTGTGTAACATTTTTAGTCACTTCATAAATTCTTATGCGAAAACAATAATGAGAATGATAAACATTAGGCTATGGCAGACTACCTGAAAAAGCCCATATGAATCCGTATAGGTGGTAGCACTTCTTATCTGCTTCGCTTGCAGCAGGAGGTTCGAAACCCCTCACCAAGTAATCCACGGTCAGACTCCAAACGTATGTGCCCCATGGGAATGCATTCCACTCATCGATGTTTATGACCAGTGACAACAACCATAGAATGACAAATGGTCTGTAGTCTTGACCAAATAAAACGTTGGTCGCGATCAAGACGAGGGCCATCTTGCTCGCATCTCCCTCTTGCTGAATCTGCCCTCCCTTGAACGTGTCTAAAACTTGTTGGATCTTCACCTCCTTCATAGGTCCCCAATATCGTAGGTGAATTCCTCTAGGGAGGGCCTCGTAGGGATTGACAATAAAGGTCGGTAGGGGACCAAACTTCAATCCTGTCACTAGACAGAACTCCCTTTTTAAAAAGAAAGCCTTCGTTTTCCCTATTACAAACCATAACTCTGCCTCCGTGGCGTCAGGTTCGTTGATTCTGCGTAGCATTGGATTGTGCACGAGACTGGCGTAGAATGAACTCTTGCCTGCTTCAACGTCCATCATGTGCCTGAAGCATGTTCTCTTAAATCTTTCTAGCTCGTCCACTTAACACAGTATCTCACGTATCACGTGCAAATGTGACCACTTATAGTGGATGTTAATGCCCGTATTGAACCCCCACCGGTGCCTCGGCACACAAAGCAAGGACTCCACGTTTTCTTGCTCTGTTCCTGTGCTAGCCATCTGCAACATAAAACAGATAACATTCCCATTGTAGTCATGTCAATACCATCATTATAGATTAACAAAAAAACTAGAGGAATTTCTGAGAAATAGCCCTCCTCATAAGCTCACTTAAAAAATAACCTTAACAATATTTTTAACTGTTTTTAGACATCCCTGAAACAGAATAATTAATCCAAGTGTAGAGCATGGATTATTAAGTAAATCAACATATACACATTAAAGCATTACAGTTGACCCAAAATAATACAGAATAAACCCATGCAGATAAATTTCATGCAGTTATGACACTTGTGCAATTTCCTACAACAATTGTCACACAATGCCTAATCAATTAGTCACACAATTACTAACATTAAATCACACAATGATTTATAAACAAGTCACGCAATTCTAAGAGTAACTAATCGAATCACGCACACACTAACTGACGCCATGCCTAAATAATATTCAGGCAATAACATAGAAATCAGTCACGCAATGACCTATCAATCAGTCACGCTAAGTTAAACCCTTTTCAATCACGCAACCCCAACATGACCCCATGCCAAAATCCATTCACACAAAAGGTGCCAACCACCAAAGCACGCCCTCACTCACACAATATCTAAACCATCAACCAAATTCCTAACACATACATATCAACCAGTCACGCATGGCCGATCACCTTTCCACCCCAACAATACTAACAATACCACCTTCATGTTTATATTCAAAAATTTCAAACAACAAAAATATCAATATGAATGTACAATATGTATAGGTTTATGCTCAAAAACCTTAACCCTAAACATGAACAATAACCATTCTGTCAAAAACCTCCACATGGTTCAAAATAAAATAAAAAAATTCATAAAAAAATATTATACCTTTCTCAACGTAATGTCAACTTCCCCACACTGCTCAATATGTGAACTACCTTTGTGCGAATAATAACCACTCCAAAAGGCTCCTACCACTGCGAAAATGCTCGAAAGTTAAACTGTCGAGGAATGCTTTTGCAGACTTGCTTCTGACGATATGTACAGTCTCTCGATGAAAATCGAAGAGTTGTGGTCCACATAAAGGACATACATGACCCGTTAATAAGTTTTGGGTTGAGGCGCTGAGCCTAGCGAATGGGTCGGTTTCATTAAGGATAATTTTATCCATTGTTTTTCTCTTGGTTAAAAACAGTTAAAATTATAAAGAGGACCATTCTCAAACAGGCCTTATGCTTGAGGCCCATTTATGAAAAGCACTCTATTTCAAATTAGAATTACTATGACCGTTCATGAAAAATATATATAATATCTCACTTACTTTTCTTAAGGTTATTTTTGTTTAAAAAACATTCCTAATTATGGTTAATATATGATAATTGTTGGCAATCTAATTGTATTTTTTTTAAAAAAAAAAATTCTAACTAAATTTCTAAATAAGATATGCATACAATTTTGATTGAGTCATATGTACCAATAATGAACAAATAATGAATCTTGATACTTTGCCTCCAGTTCAACTCTTTTGTTCACTGATGCGGCAAGTTAGCTGAAAATTACAACCAATAAAAATAAAGATACATCAGAAAGGGCTTTATCATGTCAACTTTTAGTACAAAAAGGGTTGTTGTGCTGGGACTTACTGTTCTTAGTTCATAAGAACACATCCTCTCTAATATCCATAAAAAAAGCAAAAGTCATCTATTTGTTGGTCGTTTCTGGTTTTACAATCCACTTTCTCTTCATAGAGAGTACAAGTGTAACGAAAAGCTGTTAGCAAGGTATTGTCTTATCTACATTCATTTACCAGCTTAATTATGATATTTAATCCTGGCGTTTGCTTTAACTTATATAACTACTTATTTTTACTTCTTTGATCTTGGTTATATATAAGGCCTTTTTTTTTATTAAATTTTTTTCTTTAATGACATAATTACGTTGTTCTACATAATTTTAGGTGCCTCTTCAGCCAATATAAATTCTCTTGTGGTCTTCTTCAATGGCTGTTTCAATGGTCCAAGTGTCCACGTCGATTTCTCGATGTACTTATGATGTATTTTGAGTTATAGAGGTGCAGATATGCACAAGAATTTTACGGATCACTTTTATATAACCTTAGTGTATGTAGAGATTCACACATTTAGGGATGATGATGAAATTGAAAGAGAGAAGACAAGAGACCAAATTGAAAGAGCAATATATGAGTCAAAAATATCTATCATTATCTTTTCAAAGAATTATGCTTCATTAACATGGTGCCTTAATGAACTTGTAAAGATAATGGAACATAGGAATTCTCCAAACACATTGTTTTGCCAATTTTATATGACGTGAATCCATCTCAAGTGAAGCAGCAGACAGGGAGTTTTGCAGAAGCGTTTGCTAGACATGAAGAGAGCTTTAAGTCTGAGATGGACATGGTACAAAGATGGAGGGCTGCTTTAAGAGAAGTTGCGGTTTTGGGAGGCATGATTCTAGAAGATAGGCAAGCAAGTTTTAAACTATTTCATGACAGTTTTTTAATACTCCTTATAAATTGCAATCATATATATGCCATAATTTCATGATAGTTTAATTTTTCACTACGTGGTTGAATATTTTTAACGTTTCTGTGACTTGATAAAGGACTATTACTCTCCCAATTGAGGATTAATTTCAAAATATAAATGTTCTCTTTCTCAGCCTCGTGCGGATATAGTACAAAACATTGACTTTTATTCTTGATTTTGATTTATAAGGCTATCGGATATAAGTAAAAGCATCAATCTAGTGAAAAATAATTACTCTAGTTACCTCACGACTGGCCTATTTTTTTTTTAATTTCTCAAATTGTTATTTTCATATCTAAAAGTTCATCGACTTCTAAGTTGGCATCCCTACTAGTATATCTCATATATATTATAACAATAAATTTCATAAGAGCAAAAAGTTATAATGACTAGGGATAAAAATGTAATTTAATGAAACCAACACACTTTTCTTAAATTCTGTACTGTTAAAATAGGGACCAACAACAAGAAACAGAAAAAAATTAGAGATGGCGAAACCCCGTACTTGACGGCTTTGGTCTTGCCCTGACCCGGTGGGGGTGGGTTTTTGTTTGGAAATTTGGGGCTAAGGCTAGTTGGGTCGGGTTTTACAATTAAAAAAATCGGGTCACACTTGGGTCAAGTTTAGAGTTTCCGTCTTGAGGTATATATGGAAAATATTATATTTTATATTTATAGTTATATGTATAGTTTATTAATAAATTTATATTTAGTATTAATTAGAGATATCAGCATAAAAATATAACATATTTAAAAGTGATTAAGATGTAATTTACATTATAATTTAAAAATTTACAGGAACATTAAACTAAAATAATATATAAAAAAGACCAATGTTGAGGCAGGACAGGTCGAACGTAGGCTATGTAGTTTTCTTGGCTCGAGGTTGGATATTAAAATTGATAACCCTATGTCAAGACGAAATGGGTTTAGAACAAGAAAATATAAAGTTGAGTTGGGTTTGAAATGAGAAATTTTCTGCTACGTGTTTTGAGTGGTATCCAAAACATCAGAGAAAGGAAGAAAACACTTATTCAAAGCGGGAAGAAAGGATGAATTTGGAGAAATTGCTTTATGTATTATTTTAGCTTGCGTGCGGCTTGACTAAAATCACATCACATGCTTTGTATATATAGCTACGCGGATAACATCATTCCTTCTAAAATTAATATTTCATCCTACTTCAATGAAATCCTACACGTAATTAAATAAAACACTCTTTTATTGACACTTCACTTTTGACTCAGTCTAACCAAATTAATAAGAAATTAAATGTTGACTCAGTAAACAATAAATATTTAATGTGAAGAAAATACCAATAAAGAAAGTAACTTTTTCTTAATGTGAAGAAAATAACTTATTAAATGAATTAAAAAAAAATGTATCAGATTTTTTGAAAAAAAGTATCTCTTAATATTTAAGAATTAAGATACCCTTGAGAATTTTAACACATGTAAGATGAGTTAAAGATGATATTAAAATTAAAATTATACAAAGAAACAAACATATAAGTTGAAGGATTTTTACTCCATTTTCAAGGTATCACCTGCCAAGTTATATTTAAAATATACACTATAATTTATGTATTTTAAAATTTGTAAGTATGAGTCCCAGTTCATTCAAGATATTATTAAACAGGTTCAAAATAAACTTTATCGCACTGCTTTATATGTCCCTCCTTATTTAGTTGGAATAGATTTTCTTGTGACATGCATTAATTGGTGGTTGGGAGATGGGTCAAATAAGGTTGGCATAGCAACGATATATGGAATTGGAGGGATTGGGAAGACAACCATTGCAAAAGTTGTTTACAATCTTAACATTCAAAAATTTGAAGAGTACAGTTTTCTTGACAATGTTAGAGAGACTACTCAAGAATGCAATGGCCTGGTTCATTTGCAAAGACATCTTATTTTAGATATCCTTAAGGGAAAAGCAAACAAAATATACAATTTAGATGATGGAATCACTAAGATCAAAGAAGCTATATGCCGTAGACGTCTGCTTCTTGTCTTAGATGATGTGGATGATTCAGAAAAATAACTAAAATAATTGGAACGCAAAGTCCTTTCCATCCAAGAAGTAAAATCATCATAACTAGCAAGAATCGATGTCTATTGAGTGATCCTTTTATTAGGTAGGTGTTTGATCTTGAAGCATCATCAAGTTATGGAGACTTATGCAAGGGATTTGAGGTAAAAGAATTAGCTTTCAATGAATCCCTTCAACTTTTTAATCAGTATGCCTTCGGATAGAATGATCCAATTGATAGTTATATGGAATATGCAAGGAGAGTAGTGAAACACTGTGGTGGGCTTCCATTAGCTCTTCAAGTTTTGGGTTCTTCTCTGTTTGGTAAAAGTATAAATGTGTGGAAAAGTGCACTAAAGGAATTGAAAGCAATCCCTGATAGCAAAATTCAGAAAATTCTGAGAATAAGCTATGATTCCCTACAAGATGATCATGATAAAAATCTATTCCTTGACATAGCTTGTGTATTCGTCGGGAAGAATAGAGATTACACAACTACAATTCTAGATGGGTGTGATTATTGTACAGCAATTGGTATTGAAAATCTCATAAATAGGTCTTTTCTAGTTGTTAATGAAAAAAACAAGCTAATGATGCATCGAATGATTAAAGATATAGGAAGGAACATTATTCATCAAGAATCTCCTGACCTTGGGAAATGAAGCAAGTTGTGGCATAAGGATTCATTTGATGCATTAAGAGAAAAAATTGTAAGAAAGACTTCATCTTCGTCTACTTTCTTTTATGCAATTTTCTTATATTGTAGTTTTTCTAACTAAAATATTATTTCTCCAACAGGGTACAAAAACAATCAAGTGTTTCACCATTGACCTACAAAGATTGCTAGAAGATAAGTATGGAAAGACAATTGAAAATCATTCAAAAAATCCTTTCTCATGTCAAATGAGGTAAATATAGAAACTGATGCATTTGCGAAGATGCAGAGACTTAAACTACTTCAACTAGATTAAGTAAACCTTAAAGGAAACTACATAGACATTTTGAGAAGCTTAATATGGTTGTGTTGGTATGGATTTCCTTAAGAATATCTTCTTATAGCTTTAAACATTTCCAAACTAGTTGTTTTTAAGATGCACAACAGTAACCTTAAATGTGTTTGGAATGATACAAAGGTGTGATAATATTTAATTTCTCTTTACTCTTTGCAAAGCAAAAATAAAATTATATGGCTACGTGTTTTTTCTTTTTCCTTTTCTACAGTGCTTTCTTCCAAATTTGAAGATCCTTAATCTTAGTCACTCCCATGGCCTTCTTAAAATATTTAACTTATCAGGTCTTCATAGTCTTCAGAGTTTTATGCTAAAAGATTGTATAAAGTTGATTGAGGTTGATCAATCCATTGGTGAGATAAAGACTCTTACTATTTTAAACCTTAAAAGTTGCAAAAGTCTTAGAAAACTTCCAAGGACAATTGGTTCATTAGAATTTTTGGAAGAGCTTTTTTTATCTGGTTGTTCAACACTTGATGATGTGCCTAGGGATTTGCAGAATATGAAATCATTTGTTTATTGTTCTCTTTTTGCATCATCGTGTGATTCATCCACAAGTATACAAAATTTTGAATCACCAATTTTTTGCCGAATAAAAGGCCAAAATCTCCTTTTGAATCATAGGAGATATATAAGAGTCTTTTTGAGGGGCATTATCCAAGACAACTGAAGCTACTTCTGTTAGTAAAAGCCCTATAAGCCAATCTGTGGTTGTATGGGAATTGCAATTTTGAGATATTCATGTATGGCATTTTGTTATTCATAATAACATTGAGGTAGTTTTTTATCCATAAGTTTGTAATTTAATTACTTTTTGTACTTATGTAGATAAAGCCCATGGAACTATATATGCCTTGCAAAGGAATTGTATTAGGATACAATTATATTGATCCTTATGCATTAAAGCATTGTTCCTAAAAGTTCTTGATCATTGTATTATTGAGACAGGGCATCAATAATGCTCAAAGATTGACACATGTTATGTTCCTTACTTGTGAAGTAAGCAATCATTTTCATAAGTTGAAGTATAGAGATACTTGGAACTAGTATGTGGGTGCTTGCTATAGGAGAGCGAGTTCACTGAGCATGACCCGCCATGAGAAGTGCATTTGGTATTTCACTCAAGTGTCTATGCAATACTTCTCATGTGTCAGTTGTGTAAATACTCCCTAGACTTGAAACACCAGGTTATCTTATGTGTGGAGTGCTATGCTTTGATTTCATCCCTATGGGTGCCTAACCAAGGAAGCCAAAATAGGATGCTTTTGGGTATAGCATGAAGCATGTGAAGGCAAATGAGTGGTCAAGATAGGAATCATCACCCCAAGTGATTCAAGGGGAAATATCTCATTAGTTCTTGGTTGATATTAGCTTAATTAAATCCTTGGCCAAGGTGATTAGGAGATTATGAAATGAGTTTCATAAGTCTCCATAAAGCTAATGATCTAACTGTAAGAACAAATATGGAGATCAATAAGGGTAGGCACTGCACCAAGCTCTTATCATTTTCAGGATATATGATGAGGGAATGAATTACACTGAAAAACTGTACACTGAAAGGTTGTCAAAGAATCCTTTGACTCTCCTAACAATTAGGTGGCCATGATGCATTGCTAGATGCCAATCATGGTCTATGAAATAGAATTAGTTAATTTAAAATTGAATATGATTCATTTAAATTAATTAATTAATAATATTATAATTCAATTCCATTGCCAACATGTTAGGAACCTAATGGGTCACACACAAAGGTTGCAATTTGGATTAAATTGAGAGTGTGATGATTTAAGTTAGACTTAAATCAAATTCTAGGTTTTAACTACTAAGCACCTAATTAAAAGAGTTTAATTAGGTATTGGTTACATATTATAATTGTTATAATATTAAGGACTTATTTTGCAAATTTCAATAAGTTAAATCAAGATATAAATATCACATTATAGCCACTCTTTTTTTTTTAAGGAGAAGGAAACAAAGAAAAAAAAGGGATTTTCTCTTGAGTGCTACCATTCTTGAGAAGTTTATTTTCTTTTGAAAACTTCTCCTTTAATTCTTTGCTGGAAAACAAAGAAGAAAAGAGGACAAATCATTGTCCACTTGCTAGCACAAGCCCGTGGCATAAAGCTCTCTCCTTGAGAAGGATCTGTTGCAATCGTGTGTGCATGATTGGAGGCCAAGCGATCGAGTGGGTGGGATTCTTTCACACAAAAGGTGTTCATGTTTTGTCACCAAAAGGAATCCATTTGATTGCGATATCATTTGGAAAGGTAAAACTTTTTTTTTATGTGGTGCTTAACTTTGCATTAAACAACCAAGGTGATCCAAAGATAAGAGGCATGGTTTTTATTTTATTTCAATTTTTTTCACTGCGTTGATGCTCTAATCATGCCGTTCCTAGCAACTTCCTCACCGTAAGAAGCAATCTGTTTTATGATTTCAACAAAATTGCCACGATTAATGGAATCTTTACGTTCATTGTGAGCTCTAAAGGCAATACCTTAAAATGCGCACAACATAGCAACATCAATTGAAACTTTGAGTCACAATCAATTTTTCAAAACTTTTTCAGACTTTTGTTTGTTAACAACCTTCTGAATATTTTGAGATGAATTTATTAAATCATGACAACACTCTTTAGTTTTCTTATGTGTAGAATTTAGATCCTTTCCTTCATGGCTTAGGAAAGGATAATCATTTCCTACATTGACTTTCATCCAATATCGAAAACCCTCAACTATAAAAGTAGCTGACCCAAAATGACTAGATGGCTTAGCAAATAGAAAGCATGGAAGACAATATGCTCTATCTTCTGTTGGAGAATATTCCAACCAATCAGGATACACCTTAAACCAAGCATAAACAAACCATCGACCATTATTTTCATCTGCTAGATAAACACCATTTGGTGGAATCCCTTTATATGGTCCAAGCCTAAGATAAGTCCTACATATTGCATCCTTTTGGTGTACTAGGTAATCACTTATTGGCTTACGTAATCCTGGATCTGTTTTAAAGAAAGATCATCAAATTCTTTAAGTTCGGTACTGACAAACTTAGTAAAATGAGATTCTAGATAAGGAGATTCATGTTTTGAAGGATTGGAAACTTTTAGATGAAGATTATGGACATTCACAATTGATGTGTCAAGAACGAGAAGGTCAACATTGTATTGTCGAAATTTTTTCTTGAAGTAAGAATCAATTTTTGAATTAATCATGGCAAGTTTACTTTGTACCTTTTTAATTTGAAAAATTAAGATAAGATTATTAAAATTTTTCTACATATTTTAATTACATTCTTATTCAATTTTAAGGAAAATCCTCCAAATTGTGATCAATAATGAACAATGCATATTAATAGTTGAAGAAACTCACTTTAGCAATGATAACTGAACCTAACTTCGAGATTATATTTTGGGCTTTTGATCAGTCACCTTCACCTATAAGAGAATAAAAGTGTCAAGCCTAGCTCTATAATATACTTGCCATGTCATTCATGTACTTGATAGCATGTCTGCATACTTGGATACCTCGAAAAATCGTTAAGAGTTGGTATTGTACTTAGTGGTACAATTAAGTAGATTAAAGCCTCAAACTAGTCCAAATAGAGATTTTGGGATGTATTTGAGAGTTATTGAACCTTAAAATGTCTTAAAATGGTGATTTGGATATCGAGGATTAATTTGGAATCCAATCGGGAATTTTCATAATGTAGGGGCAAAATGGTCATTTTGCCACTCGAGGGCAAAATTGGAATGTTGGAAGAGATTTTTGACCCAGTTTGACTAGTTAGAACATAATTTGAATTTGAGAAGTGAAAAATTTCAATTCCGAGCATAAAGGCAAAATAGTCATTTCAAGTGTCCACGAGAACGTAATTGGAATTTTTAAAATTTTACACCACCATGACACTTGTCAAGCCCATGAATTCCACCTATTATCATTTTATATTTTGGATAATTATGGGATTATACGTGGTGGAAAGGAAAAGCCTTATTAGTTAAGTTTTAAATGTGAACCAATTATATGTTGCCATGTGTCAAGTTTTTATTATTTTATAATTTCCTTTATAAAACTCAACATAAACTCTCCCATTCACTCTTTCATTGCCATGCAATCCAAAGAGCAAAGGGGGAAAGAATAGAAAAACCTTAAGGAGGAAATATTCAAGAGAAATTCATTGGATTTTTGAAAAACGAAGCGATTGGAGGTAAGATTTCACGATTTAGCTTAAGATCTATCTTACCCATGCTTTCTTTTTCATTTTCTATGGTTGAAACTCAAGTTTTCATGATGGAAGCATGCTGGCTGAATCAAGGTTTTGATGATGGTTTTTGATAGATTTTAGGCTATCTAGGTGTTTTTAGTGTTTTATGATATTCGGTGTGAAAAACAAGTAAGAAAATAACATGTTCTTCATCAAACCCTAATTGGCCGAATTCTATAGGGAATATTTTGAAGATGAATTTTGTCATATTTCATGTTATCTAGCTCGTATTTGATGATTCGTGATGTCGGATATCGAAAATGATTATCGAAAAGTATAGTTCTTTTAGTAAACTACCGAAAGTGCAATGAATCTATTTGGAGTTGAATTGGATGTTTTGGATAATTAAACAGTGTATAGTGCGAGTTAGGTAGAATACCATTTTAGTCCAACAACAATTGAACCTACGTAGAACACCATCTTTAAATGATTATTCGAACACTTCTCATTGAATTTCATACATTCATAAAGAGCCTGAAATAGTTTTATAACAGTTTGGCACATATATATTGAATTACTTATTATGTATTATGTATAGGTAGTGAGCTCTCTGGTAAAGATAAGGATATCGTACTTGAGGACCAGAAGTAGGAGTACTCCCATTATAGTGAGTAACAGACTTTCATGTTAACTATCTGAAGTTGTTTCTACTTGTTTTTATGTTTTAAAGAATAATGAGTTTAAATTGTAAATTATTATGTTTTAAAATTGAAGCGTTGGCTAAACGAAGAGAGATTTATAACTTGTTTTGAAATCGAATACTGGTTTTGGAAATTGAGTAAGAGGAGACTATATACTCGTGTTTGATATATGGTTTGAATTGATGGCTTATGACAATGTGATGGCTTGAATGGCTGGTTTTGTGTTTGTGTGGAATATATGAATTGTTTTGTTTTACCTTGACAGGCTGGGTAATATCATATTAGCCATGTCATGCTGCTGAAATTTTTATTGATTTGGTGGGGTAAGTGATTAGCTTACTGTAGTGGATAGGTTTCCGTGGATCAGCCTATTAGAGGGGCACGGTAAACCCCGTTATATTTTACCTTAGTATCAGAGGCGCTGTAGGTATCTCCTAAGGTAGTTTAGAGTTCACTTCATGCCGACACTTGACTTAAATTATCAACTAACCAAGGGTCTCAGTTGACTTTTCGCTGTAGCGACACTTGACTTAAATTATCAACTAACTGAGGGTTTCTCATCAAACCTCTTCATTTTAAACTTAATTCATTTATTCCTTAATGTTGGAAGTCCATGCTCAATTATGGTATCAAAGAAATGGCAAATAGGGTAGCAATCAAACCAAATGAGGAGCAAAACAGAAAGTTTTTCATTGCAGCGAGAAGCTACAGTAACATTCTCGCTACAGCGAGATTTCTGGCCAGCGCCATCCCTCCAAACCCCAGAGTTTCTCGCTGCAGCGAGAAACATGGCATCTGCAAAAAATTCCATTCCCCTCAAGGAAAAAGCCATCATACTATGTTAACAAAACAACATGAAACACATATAAATTCCCAAAATTCAACCAGTCAAATTCTCACATTTTGCATTACAACCATATACCATAGATGTATATATATATATCAATCATCATGCACACCCTCCCATCATCATCAGCTCATATGCATCGGCTTATGTGCTCTCCCACTCGCACATAGCCGGGTCAGCATCGGTTTATGCCCACCCTTACTCGCACATAGCCGGGTCAGCATCGGCTTATGCACACTCCTACTCGCACATAGCCGGGTCAATATCATTACACAACATTATTCATATATATTTATCAACATAATGTAGTAACACAACAATCCATAACAGCCACATGTCACACATAGAGACAATTTATCAAAGGTTTGTTCCCAAGGCACCCGTTTTTAAGAAAGATTGAATAAATCATTCACATTCCCAAAACTATTTTTGAAATGCAAGTTCACTCACCGGTATCTTGTTGAACCTTTTGTCGACTCTACTTCTCTAATTGTCCTAATGGGGCAATGGGGCTTCGTTGGAACCTATTATCACATTAGCATCACCATTAATTCAAGCCACACACTTATAAATTCTAAAAGCTTTTTCTTCACTAGCTTCAATGGCCATTTAAATGGCTATCTATTCTCACGACCCTTATCACTCCAAAATGAATGAACAACCCCAACTACCAATGCACCCCCAAATCTAAACACTAATCATTCTCAACACTAAAATCAACGTTAGTTTACTACTCACCTTAATAGCTTTATAACTTTGAAATTCTTTCCAACAATTCCCAAGCTATTATAGGGGCTTTCTTTTTTTTTCTCTCTCTAAACACCTAGTGAGAGAAAGTATGGAAGTGGGATTTTTCAAGGGTTTTAAAGTGAGAAAATGAAAGAGCACAAGGGTTCTAGTCAAAAGGGCACAAAGGTATGAAAATTAGAGCTAGAGAGAGAAAGTTACGAAAGTTTCGTACCAAGCTTCCATGGAGGATGAAAGCAACGTGAGATGGAAGAAGAAGAAGAAGAAAAAAAGCTGCTAGAGAATGTAGAAGTTGTTGGAAGAAAGAGATATTTATAGCCCAAGCTTATCCACTCCACTTAAATTACCAAAATGCCCTTCCACAAATTAGCTTGTTCTCCTCCAACATTTTGTGCAATCTTTTTACTCATTTGACACTGGGACAAGGTCCATAATGGTCTAGAAATGCTCAGGTTCATGAAAACTTAAAAATTCTAACCCGACGTGAAAAATGACCATTTTGCCCCTATCGTGAAAATTATCAAAATTTTTATTTTTTTCTCATTTTACCCATATTTTTATCATTCATTTATGCCTTAGGCCTACTTAGGCCATAATATTATTTAAAATCTTACTTTTATGGGCTTACTAAGGAAATGACAAAATTACCCCTGATTAGGGATATTGCGTGTACTTCTATCTACAAGTCTATAAAGGTCAAGGTCTTACAGTAGCGATGCGGTCCAATATGGGGAGTATACCCTGATGCATCCACCCTCTAGACCGCGGACTTATACCCCGACGAGAGTTTTTGCTGTGACAGAGGAAGAGGCATGAGTTCGACCCAATGCAGTAACAGGTACTATGTTTGTATTTGATAGAGATGCTTATGTCTTAATTGATTCTGGTTCGGATAGATCATATGTGAGCACGATATTCGCATCTTTTTCTAATAGAAACCTGTCACCTTTAGAGGAGGAAATTATAATTCATACCCCTCTAGGAGAGCAGTTGGTTAGAAACACTTGTTATAGAGACTGTGGAATAAGGGTTGGTGAGGAAGAATTCAAGGCTGACTTAATTCCCCGAGAAATTTGAGATTTTGATTTCAATTGGGTATGGATTGGTTGACTACACATTAAGCGAATGTGGATTGTTTCAGGAAGGAAGTTGTACTTCAGAATTCTGAAGGATTAGAAGTTGTATTTGCAGAGGAACGCCGAATATTACCATCCTGTGTAATCTTGGCTATCAAAGCTTTAAAACTAGTGCAGAAAGGATATCCGGCTTATCTAGCGCATGTGAGTGATACCTCAAAGGGGAAACTAAGTTAGAGGATGTTCTAATAGTAAATGAGTTTTCTGATGTGTTTTCGGATGAATTATCGGGACTACCTCCTGATCGAGAGCTTGAGTTCTCTATTGATTTACTTTCGGGTACCACACCTATTTCCATTCCTTCGTATCGGATAGCTCCGACGAAATTAAAGGAGTTGAAAGTCCAGCTGCAAGACTTGGTAGATAAAGGTTTTATTCACCCTAGTACTTCTCCCTCGGGTGCGCCAGTCTTATTTGTAAAGAAGAAGGATGGCACTCTTCGGCTATGTATTGACTACCGTTAGTTGAACCGAGTGACCATCAAGAATAAATATCCTCTACCACGGATTGATGATCTTTTTGATTAGCTACAAGGTGTTACGGTGTTTTCTAAGATTGATCTAAGGTTTGGGTATCATCAGTTGAAGATCAAGGAACAGGATGTACCCAAGATTGCTTTTAGAACTCATTATGGGCATAACGAGTTTCTGGCTATGCCTTTTGGTCTGCCTAATCCCTGGGCAGTTTTTATGGACCTTATGAATAGGGTGTTCCACCCATACTTGGATAAGTTTGTGATAGTATTCATGGATGACATTCTGGTGTATTCGATGGATGATGATGAACATGCTGCCCATTTACGCATTGTGCTCCAAACTTTGCGCAAAGGACAACTCTATGCCAAGTTTTTCAAATGTGAGTTCTGGTTAAAGGAAGTAGTTTTCTTGGGACATGTTGTGTTTGGAGCTGGAATTTATGTTGATCCCAAGAAGATTAAGGCAATCTTACAGTGGGAACAACCAAAAACGGTGACAAAGATTCAGAGTTTCCTCGGTTTAGTCGGTTATTATAAGAGGTTCATTCAGGGGTTCTCATTGATAGCTGGTCCTCTAACTTGTCTGACTTGTAAAGGAATCAAGTTTGAGTGGGATGATGTCTGTGAGAATCGGTTTCAGGAGCTAAAGAACCGGTTGACCTCCGCTCCAATTTTGACACTTCCTGTTAGTGGGAAAGAATTTGTGGTATACAGTGATGCCTCTAAATTGGGATTAGGGTGCGTGTTAATGCAGGATGAGAAAGTAGCAGCTTATGCTTCTCGACAGTTGAAGAAATATGAGATGAATTACCCTACCCATAATTTGGAGTTGACAGCAGTAGTCTTTACATTAAAGATCTGGAGGCATTACTTATACAGTAAGCGTTGTCGGATCTTTACCGACCACAAAAGCTTGAAATACTTGCTCACCTAAAAAGAACTCAACCTAAGATAGAGACGCTGGTTAGAGTTGGTTAAGGATTACGACTTAGTGATTGATTATCATCCGAGAAAGGCAAACATTGTACCAGATGCCTTGAGTCGTAAATCCTCATCTTCATTAGCATCACTTCGGAATTCTTATCTTCCGATGCTACTTGAGATAAAATCTCTAGGGATCTAGTTGAGTAATGACGAGGATGGAACCCTACTTGCTAGTTTTGTTGTGAGACCCTTACTGTTGAATCAAATCAGGGAATTGCAGAAGTCTAATGATGAGTTGAAGCGAGAAATTCAAAAGTTGCAAGATGGAGAAACTAGTGAGTTCAGACTTAGTGATGATGGTTTTTTAATGCTTGGAAATCGAGTTTGTGTCCCTAAGGATGATCAGTTGAGACAGGCTATTTTGGAAGAAGCTCATTCTTTCTCCTATGCTTTACATCTTGAAAGCACCAAAATGTACAGGACTATCAAAGAAAGTTACTAGTGGCCGAGTATGAAACGAGACATAGCCGAGTTTGTGACGAAATATCTCACATAGCAACAGATCAAGGAGAAACATCAAAAACCATCGGGTACTCTTCAGCCTCTACCTATCTCTGAATGAAAGTGGGAGCATGTGATTATGGACTTTGTATTGGGTTTACCGTGAACGCAGAGTGAGAAGGATGCTATTTGGGTGATTGTGGATAAATTGACTAAGTCCGCCCATTTCTTAGCTATCCATAGCACGTATTCCATTGAGAAACTGGCTAAGATTTATATAGATGAGATAGTGAGATTGAATGGAGTCCCAATTTCTATCGTGTTAGATCGAGACCCCTGATTCACTTCTTGATTTTGGCGGAAATTCCAAGAAGCTCTCGGAACTAATTTGAGATTTAGTACTACCTTTCATCCATAGACAGATGGTCAGTCTGAAAAGACCATTCAAACTTTGGAGGATATTTTACGGGCTTGTGTCATTGACTTTACTGGGAGTTAGGACAAACATTTGCCGTTGGTGGAGTTCGCGTATAACAACAGTTTTTAGTCTAGTATTGGGATGGCACCATATGAGGCTCTGTATGGGAGAAAGTGCCGAACTCCACTTTGTTGGGATGAAGTGGGTGAGAGGAAATTGTTTAATGTAGAGCTGATTGATCTGACTAATGACAAGATCAAGGTTATCTGAGAACGATTAAAGATAGCTCAAGACAGGCAGAAAAGTTACTCTAATAGACGAAGACAAGACCTGGAATTTGAAGTTGATGATAGAGTTTTTCTTAAGGTTTCTCCTTGGAAAGGTAATGATTTGAATACTTTGAGGTATTAAGTCTTATTTGATTATACTATTGTAGTAAATTGTGGTATCTTGTTGGATAATGAAAGGTGTGATTCGGTTTACAAAGCGGGGAAAACTCAATCCGAGATACATTTGACCCTTTCGTGTCATTGAAAGGATTGGGCCAGTGGCATATAGACTAGAATTACCCCCAGAGTTGGATCGGATTCACAATGTCTTCCACGTCTCAATGTTGAAAAGGTATGTACCTGATCCCTCCATATCCTCGTGACACCTCCGATTGAGTTGCAGGAAGATTGGAAGTTCGAGGCACAACTGTACGTATTCTAGATTGAAAGGATCGAGTGTTGAGGAATAAGAGCATCCCAATGGTTAAGGTGTTATGGAAGAATGCTCGAATAGAGGAGATGACATGGGAAATTGAGCACCAGATGAAAAGCCAATATCCCCATATTTTCTTCGAGTTCGATAAGTGAAATTTTGAATTAAAAATTTTCTTTTAAGGGGGGTAGTGCTATCAAGCCCAGCTCTATAATATACTTGACATGTCATTCATGTACTTGATAGTATGTCTGCATACTTGGATGCCTCAAAAAATCATTAAAAATTGGTATTGTACTTAATGGTACAATTAAGTCAATTAAAGCCTCGAACTAGTCCAAATAGATATTTTGGGATGTATTTCAGAGTTATTGAACCGTAGAAGGTCTTAAAATGATGATTTGGAGTTCGAGGATTAATTTGGAATCTAATCAGGAATTTTCATAACATAGGGGCAAAATGGTCATTTTGCCACTTAAGGGTAAAATTGGAATGTTGGAAGAGATTTTTGACCAAGTTTGACTAGTTAGAACATAATTTGAATTTGAGAAGTGAAAAATTTCAATTCTGAGCATAAGGGCAAAACGATCATTTCAAGTGCCCACGAGGACATAATTGGAATTTTAAAAATTTTACACCACCATGACACTTGTCAAGCCCATGAACTTCACCTATTATCATTTTATACTTTGGATTATTATGGGATTATATGTGGTGGAAAGGAAAAGCTTTATTAGTTAAGTTTTAATGTGAACCAATTATATGTTGCCATGTGTCAAGTTTTTATTATTTTATAATTTTCGTTATAAAACTCAACATAAACTCTCCCATTCAGTCTCTCATTGCTGTGCAAGCCAAAGAACAAAGGGGGAAAGAATAGAAAAACCTTAAGGAGGAAAAATTCAAGAGAAATTCATTGGATTTCTTAAAAACGAAGCGATCGGAGGTAAGATTTCGCGATTTAGCTTAAGATCTATCTTACCCATGCTTTCTTTTTCATTTTCTATGGTTGAAACTCAAGTTTTCATGATCGAAGCATGCTAGCCGAATCAAGGGGGGAAGGTTTTCATGATGGTTTTTGATAGATTTTAGGTTATCTAGGTGTTTTTAGTGTTTTGTGATATTCGGTGTGAAAAACAAGTAAGAAAATAACATGTTCTTCATCAAACCCTAATTGACCGAATTCTATAGAGAATAGTTTGAAGATGAATTTTGTCATATTTCATGTTATCTAGCTCGTATTTGATGATTCGTGATGTCGGATATCGAAAATGATTATCGAAAAGTATAGTTCCTTTAGCAAACGACTTGAACGATAATGAGAAAATTATAGTAAATGGACTTAGAATTGATTTCTAATGAGGTATACGGACTTATTGGAGTACTGAAAGTGCAATGAATCTATTTGGAGTTTAAATGGATGTTTTGGCTAATTAAATAGTGTATAGTGCAAGTTAAGTCGAATACCATTTCAATCCAACAACAATTGAACCTACGTAGAACACCATCTTTAAGTGATTATTCGAACACTTCTCATTCAATTTCATACATTCATAAAGAGCCTAAAATAGTTTTATAACAGTTTGGCACATATATATTGAATTACTTTTTATGTATTATGTATAGGTGGTGAGCTCTTTAGTAAGGGTAAGGATATCGTACCCGAGGACCAGAAGTAGGAGTACTCCTGTTATAGTGAGTAACAGACTTTCATCTTAACTATCTAAAGTTGTTTTTACTCGATTTTATGTTTTAAAGAATAATGAGTTTAAATTGTAAATTATTATGTTTTAAAATTGAAGTGTTGGCTAAACGAAAAAATATTTATAACTTGTTTTGAAATCGAATATTGGTTTTGGAAATTGAGTAAGTGGAGACTATATACTCATTTTGATATATGGTTTGAATTGATGGCTTATGACAATGTGATGGCATGAATGGCTGGTTTTGTGTTTGTGTGGAATATATGAATTGTTTTGTTTTACCTTGACCGGCTGGGTAATATCATATTAGGCATGTCATGCTGCTGAAATTTTTATTAATTTGGTGGGATAAGTGATTAGCTTACTGCAGTGGGCGGGTTTTCGTGGACCAGCCTATTAGAAGGGTACCGTTATATTTTACCTTAGTATGAGAGGCACGGTGGGTATCTCCTAAGGTAGTTTAGAGTTCACTTCACGCCGAACCACCACATGAGGGTGAAACTCAGCCAACGCCAAGGAACGGCTACGTTTAAATGTAAAAACATGTTTTATGTGTATATGTTAATTTAACAGCCTTGACAGACTCTGTTGGATGCTCGGTGCAAGGTGTCATCGAGTCCGAGTTTTGGCACGAGCCAAGGTTTAAGAGAGTCACAAGCCTTACTGATTATTTTTGATGAAATATGATTGTTTTATATGGTTGAAATGAGTTTTAATGTTATGAATCATATTATGAAGTGATGTTTTAATTGTCTCCATTTACTCGGCTTTAGATGTTATAAATGAACTTTGCTTACTCACCGGGTTTATAAAAACTCACCCTCTTCTTTTCACCCATTTCAAGTTCAGAGCAGTCTGTAGACAGTCAATTTTGTTGAGGGTTTACTTTTGGATTTGCATCCTTAGAAATTGTAGGTCTACAGTCCTGTTTATTTTTGTTATTTTGGGGCTCACATGGCATTGTAAAATATTTTTGTATACCCTGGCGCTATGTGCTATTGTGTATATGAATTTATTTTGTTATTCGCTACAGTAATTGTTTACATAGAAATTTATAAATATTGTTTTATATGAAAATGGAATATTTTATCCAATATTTTTATTTTGTTCTATTAGATAAAAATTCACTTTAAATGGATGATTTAGATACCTAAATTTATTTTTAGATATGAAATGTATATTTTTCATTTATATATTATATTTTTAGCAAGTTTCGAAATTTTTGAGTAAAAATGACCAAAATGCCCCTGTGCGGTAGAAATTACTTTTTGATTGTGTTTGATTTGAAAATAGTCTATATTCTTTTAAAACATGATATTTAGTAATTGTTGCTCACAGGGGAGGTAAAAAACTGATGCTAGAGCCTTGCAAAGTTTCGATTGACATTTTGGGTAAGGTATGTCTATCGTGATATTGGGGCTGTTGTCATGGACTCGAAGAGAGTACCGGGTCGTGACAAAAAGTATACCTATTAAATTAAAGTATATAACAATAATTTATCTACAATATCCTTTATAAATTCAAATATTACATATATAAAACAAATGTAAAAATTAAAATTGAATTGGGATCTTGGAATTAAAGAAACATTGCTTATGAATTATGACAGATTCATCTTAGATGTTAGGGATTTCAAAATTTGTGTGAGTTAAAAGGTTTAGTATAGTTATTTGGTTTGGAGAGGAGAAAGAGATTTCAAATTTGTATGAGTTAAAGGATAGGGTTTTTTTTAAAAAAAGAACCCAAGAAAAAAGAGGAAAAAACAAGAGGAATGGTTTAAAAAATGAAAAAAAATATGAAGGGTTTCTGTCAAGAAAAAAGAATTGTATGAGTTAAAAGGGTAGGGTTTAAAAAATACACAAAAGAAAAAAAAAAGAGAGGAATGGTTTAAGGGAAAAAAGAGAAAAAAAAGGAAAAAAATTTCAAAATTTGAGCTTAAATGGAATTGGACCTAAACTTTTAAAATTTATGTTAAGTTCCTTACCATTACTCCAAACAAATCCACATAAATCATTTAAAAGTGACGAAATTATATATTTTAAATTTTATAAACTTAAAAATTATTAAAAACTGAAGGGAGGTGGCCGCCACCACTCTCCCTCCACCTTTGGATTGAAGTGAGAAGGATTTTTGGCAATTTTCGCTTGATTACTTTTGAATAAAGTAATCAAATTGCTAATTCAATTTTCAAAACTTTGCTAATTCACTACGCTCTTTTATCAAATTGGGTGGGGAAACAATGAAAATGCAAACATTTAAAAGAGCTATCCTGCAAATTGTAATTAACGTTTTTAACCATATTGATCGACTATTTGAATAATTATTGTAATATAAAAATATTATAATAATATGATTAAATCCTCATTAATATATGATTTTTGATGATGTAACATGTGAATACAAAAACTTACTCAATTTGAGTTGTAATGGAGATGTTAAAATGCAAATTCAAAATTATTTAGAGGAATAAAAAAGAATTAAACTCCCCTCAGGTTCCCTTTGACATTTAACACGTTTGGTCCAGCCCAGAAGCTTCCACGAGGTTGTGATATCATTCTTTACAGTGTCTTCAAACTCGCATATCATTCTTTTGCTAATAGAAATCAACTATTTGAAAATTTTATCACGTATGGAGATTGTAAAAGAGACCAAAGATATTATGTGGACCTATAATAATCCTTTCAATGGGATTTCTAAAGCCAAGAACGTAATATTTTAATTTAATTCTTGAAAATTATTAGGTAAATTTTGTAATGTTGTTGACTAGTTGCCATTATTACATGAAAACTAAATATAAAATAATAAAACATATAGAATAATTTAATAAAATTTTTAAATGCAAAGTCAACATTCAACTTAATTATGAACATGTTGACATTCTTTCGTCAAAATATTTCTAAAACAACATAATCAAATTGACGGAAAAAAAATTAAACAAGTATAAGGTGTTCATAAGCATCAATTAAATGATGTCATTCTTTGACAGACATTGTCCCTTCACTAGTTATCACGAAATTAGTTTTATTATTGATTTAAAAAAATTAGTTTAATTATCAAATAAAAAAATTATCTATTTAAGCTAAACAATGATTAAAAGAAAAAAAAAAGTAATAGAAAAATATAGTTGGTGTAATTAGGAAAAGGATAAGGAGTCAACGCTAGTTATAACTTTCTCGAGAAAGGTGGACATGACTTAAACGAATTTCTTTAAATTTTCCTCTTTCTGTCGCATGAATGGGTGTGCACTAAAAAGTGATAGACCCGTAACTAAATTGGAAATTTGTTTGCTAGAATTACTTTTTCATATATATGCGTGGACTGTGAAGTAATAGACGGGCAAAAATACTTTGATCCAAGTGAACCAGTCAAACCCGTTTAATTGGGAATGGTCTATTTGGTCCAATAGTTTTATGCTTGGTGGCCGAAAATTTTGTTGAAGTAGTGCAAGGGGATTTAAGGACTGCCATTTGAGGGATTTGGTGTTGACCTGCAACAATTTCTTCGAAGAGTGGTGGAAGGAAATTGGGTTGGTTTTGGTATTTGGGATTTGGGTTTTTAAATTCGGTATATAAAGTTTTGTCTGCGTGGGATTTTGGATGTTTCGTAAATTTTGATTTTACGTGTTTGGGGCTTTTTGGTTGGGTTAAAAAAATTCAAAAGTGTTGAGTTGTTTTAGAAATAATATTATAGAATGAAGATTAAAGGAAAAGGAGAAAGAAAGAAAGAAAGAGAGGGAGAGGCAAAAAATAATTTTAGGATGCGGTCAATTTAAACATCAAATAAAAGATTATCAATGATAAAAAGAAGAGGAAAAAACTTTTTCGAGAAAGGTAGACATGGCGAAAATGATTTTATTTTATTTTTTGAAGCTTCTTTTCTGTTGTATGAATTGGTGTGGCCTCTAGAGTGATAGACCCGCAAAAATAAACTTTTTCTTTTAATTTTCTTGTTTCGACGCATGAATTGGTGTGGTCTATAAAGTGATGACTAATTTTTTTAATGAATTACGATTAACCCTCAAATAAGTCATAGGAATTAAAAACAGTTTCTCTTGAAATAGTGTAAATAAGGAACAACTTAATAAGCTTCAGAAGATTTCAATTTCAGAAAGTCATGTGAAACTATTATGATATTATTTATATATACTATAACTTCTTGTCCCATATATGTTTTTAAAATTTTTTATCAACAACTATTAGTTTTGGTGAAGTGATCATTGTAATTCATTATGTATATATGCATTTAAAATTATATATCCCAGATAAATACGTCGAAGCTCTACCTACTTAGTGACTGTTATTTTTTTCTTAATGTTATTTTCTTAAAAAAAAAGTTTCATAGTCATGATTAATCTAAATCAAAATTGTTTCCAATCTAGGTTTTTTTCTCTAGGTAACTTTTCTCTTCTTAACTCCTTCATATGTATTCCAAATTATATACCCAAAATATATATGTCGGTTACGAATTACAATGTTCACTTCATTAAAAAAAATTATATCCTACTCAACTTTTCTTAAGGTTATTCTTTTATAAGAAAGTTCTTAAATATGATTAACATATATGAAAATCATTGATAGTCTATTTTTTATTTAAGAAAAAGAGAAATTCGAAACAAAATTTTCAAATAAAAGATATATACGCTTTTCATCTGGAGAAATATTGAGATATATCAACCTAGCAATCTTAGTCGTGAATAAATAATGATTTATGATGTTTTCCTTAAGTTCAACTCCTTTAGTTAATAGTGTGACGAGTCAGGTGAAAATTACAAACACATAAAAATAAAAATACATTAGGAAGGGCTTTATCATGTGAACTTAAGTATAAAAAGGGTTGTAGTGCTGGTACTTGATTATAGTGTTCCTAGTTCATAAGAACCCATCCTGTCTAATATTTATATAACACACAAAAGTTATCTTATTCTTGATCATTATTCTGGTTTTACAATCCACTTTCTCTTCATAGAGAGTACAAGTGCAATGAAAAGCTGTTAGCAAGGTGCTGTCTTGTCTAAATTCATTTACCAGCTAAGTTTTGATCTTTAATATTCCTAGCTCTAGCTTTTAACTTATATAACTACTTATTTTTGATCCTTTGATCTTGGTATAAGGCCTTCAATTTTTTATTAAATTGTTTCTTTGATGACACAATTACGTTGTTCTACATTATTTTAAGTGTCTCATCAATCAATCTAGATTCTCTTGTGTTCTTCGATGGCTGTTTCAATGGTCCACCATCAGGAGTCTTCCTTTCCAATTTCTTGATACACTTATAATGTATTATTGAGTTTTAGAGGTATAGATACGCATAAAAATTTTATAGATCACCTTTACATGGCCTTGGTCAAAGCAATGATCCACACATTTAGAGATGATAATGAAATTGAGAGAGGGGGGAACATAAAAACCGAAATTGAAAGAGCAATGTTGCAAGAGTCAAAAATATCTATCATTATCTTCTCAAAGAATTATGCTTCATCGACATGGTGCCTTAACGAACTTGTAAAGATAATGGAACATAGGAAATTCTCCAAACACATTGTTTTGCCAATTTTCTATGACGTGAATCCATCTCAAGTCAAGAAGCAGACAGGGAGCTTTGCAGAAGCATTTGCTAGGCATGAAGAGAGCTTCAAGTCTGAGATGGACATGGTGCAAAGATGGAGGGCTGCTTTAAGAGAAGTTGGGGATTTGGGAGGCATGCTTCTAGAAGATAGGTAAGCAAGTTTTAAACTATTTGATTTCTTCTTAAAAATTGCAAAATTATATATGCTCATTATTTTATGATACTAGTTATATGTATTTTCACTACGTGAGTGAACAACCTATTTTACTACTTCAATTTCAAATCGAATGTCCACTTTCAATTGTTTCCTATTGTCGTAACGTGCGGGCCCGGGAACCCGACCGCTAGACGTGAATGTGAAAACTCACTAAAAATTAAACTAGGAGTTGCCACCAATCTTTTTTTCTAGGTGCGATTGGCCACCTATTGACTCGATTCTAATCGATGAAAACTTAAATTAATTTTAAGCCCACCGAAAAGAACCTTAAACTGGTCTACAATTTCCTGGATCTAGGTTCGGGAGTACGGTTACGCCCGGGGAAGGATTAGCATCCCTCAGACGCCCGTTCTATGAACGGTACCATTTTTAGATTATTCTATTGGGCTTTAATTTTTAATTTCACTATATTTCTTTAATTATTATTCTTTTATTTTATCTTCTATTTAACCTAAAATGGAATGTAAATGTGTGGCGAGATGAAATGCATGGCGTGAGATAAAAATGCCGGACAAATAACCTTTTATCGAGGATATTTTTCGAATTCGCCCATCATACTGGTGGGACTCGGAATATTCTCTTACCTAGGGAATTATCCGAGAAACTCGCCTCCGCAAATTCGACGAATAATTCCCGTCATCGGGGTCATCGTACG
>NC_030855.1:14239225-14249574 GCF_000208745.1 Theobroma cacao
TTTTTTATATATATATTTTTAATTTTTCTGTTTATAATTTAGTGTCTACACCTATCATACAAAATCGACTTTAATTATTACTTATTATATTCTCATATGTACTTAAAATTTCAAAAAACATTTTTGAAATATTCAAAATTAAAAAATTTCAATTTTTTTAGAAGAGAAAAGAATAGATATTAAAGAAATTTAAATTGAATTGAGTAAGTAAACCAAAAAAAGAATATATATCTTTATTGTTATATGTGTTTTTATTATTTTATTTATTTTTTTCATAATTTTAATTAAGTTGTCATCTCTTAATTCTTATTACTAATTTAATTAGTCACATTATATATTAGTATTGATAATTTGAATATAATTAACAACTTTTATTTCACTTTTTTTAAAGTTATTTATTTTTAATATTCTAAGTGGAAGAAATTGAATATTTATATATGTTTGTGTCTCCACTCTCCAGTGACTTCTAGGTTGACGTTCCTATTAGTATATCCTATATTACACAATAAATTTCACAAGACCAAAAAGTCATAATATAGGGACAAAAAAAAAGTAGTGTAATTATTTTATATATTTTTTGTACAAATGAAAAATTGATAATTTTTTATTATTAAAGAATAACCTCTGACATGTAAAAGTAAATTTTGGGTGCAAACGTAATGTTAAACAAAAATTAGTAAAAGTACCAACTTTAGTCTCTATATGAGATATCTTTGTTCAATTTAGTGTTTGTACTTGACAATTTTATTCAATTTAGTCCCTGTTACTCTATATTTTTATTTAGTTTAATGTTTATGACGTTCTACCAAAAAATGACAAGAGAAATTTTTTTTAAATTATAAAAATTAATTTTGGGCATGCTACATTATCGTTACCATGTCAACATGTCATCGTTACGTCAACATAGTCTGACATGTTAGTGCCACGTTAGGACCATTAATAGTTAATTTGGACAATGTTAAAAGAAGGGACTTGATTGTACAAATTTTAAAGTATAGGGATTAAATTAACCAATTTTTAGGTAAAGGGACTAAATTGACAAAAATCTTACAATATAAGGACCTGTTGGCTACTCTGACCATTAATAAATAATATGATTGAGATTTAGAGTGCCCTCTTATAGGTATATATAGAAAATATTATATTTTATATTATATTTATAGATATATGTATAGTATACAAATAAAGTTACTAGTTATTATTAATTAGAGGTATTCGCTTAATAATATAATATATTTAAAAGTAATAAAGATATAATTTATATTAAAATATAAAAATTTATATAAAAATTAAACTAAAATAACTTAAAATAAAATCAATTTTGAGGCAAAACAAGTCAAACGCGAGTTATATAGTTTTTTTTTTTGGTTCAAGGTTGGGTATTAAGCTGATAATCTAGTGTCAAGGTGGAGCAAGTTCAGAATAAGAAAATATAGAGTTAGGTTGGGTTGGGTATGAGCAATTTCCGTTGCCTCCCTAATTTTCAGTGGTACCTTTGAAAATATCAATAAAAAGTTAAGTTTTTTTTAAAGCAACCTATTAAATAAATTAAATAAATAGTTTATGATATTTTCAGAAAAAGTGTCCTTTAATATTTAACATACACTTGAGAATTTTAAGGACAAGTAAGATGAGTTAAGATGAAATTAAAAATCAAAATTATGCAAAAAACAAAAAAAAAAGTTAAAGATTTTACTCAATTTCCACGATGTCACTTCTTAAGTTATATTTTGAATATATATTATATTTATATATTTTAAAATTTGTAGGTATGAGTGGCAATTCATTCAAGATATTATTAAACAGGTTCAAAATAAACTCCATCACACCACTTTATATGTCCCTCCTTATATAGTTGGAATAGATTCTCTCGTGACATGCATTAACATTTGGTTGGGAGATGGATCAAATAAGGTTGGCATAGCAACAATTTGTAGAATTAGAGGGATTGGGAAGACAACCATTGCCAAAGTTGTTTACAATCTTAACATCCAAAGATTTGAAAGTTATAGTTACCTTTCTGATGTTAGAGAGATTACTCAAGAACGCAATGGCCTGGTTCGTTTGCAAAGACAACTTATTTTAGATATCTTGAAGGGGAAAGCAAACAAAATTCACAATTCAGATGATGGAATCACTAAGATAAAAGAAGCTATATGTCGTAGACGTGTGCTTCTTTTGTTAGACGATGTGGATGATTCAGAAAAAATAACTGAAATAATTGGAGCACAAATTCCTTTTCATCCAAGAAGTAAAATCATCATAACTAGTAGGCATCAATGTCTATTGAGTGATGCTTTTAACATGATTGCTTGATCTTGAAGCATCATCAAGTTATGGAGACTTATGCAAGGTATTTGAGGTAAAAGAATTAGCTTTCAATGAATCTTTTCAACTTTTTAATTGTTATGCCTTCGGATAGAATGATCCAATTGACAGTTATGTGGAATACGCAAGGAGTGTAGTGAAACACTATGGTGGGCTTCCATTAGCTCTTCAAGTTTTGGGTTCTTCTTTATATGGTAAAAGTATAAATGTGTGGAAAAGTGCCTTAGAGAAATTAAAAGCAAATCCCTGATAGCAAAATTCAGAAGATTCTAAGAATAAGCTATGATTCCCTGTAAGATGATCATGATAAAAATCTATTCCTTAACATAGCTTGTGTATTCATCAGGAAGGATAGAGATTACACAACTATAATTCTAGATAGGTGTGATTACTATACAACAATAGGTATTGAAAATCTCATAAATAGGTCTTTTTTGGTTGTTAATGAAAAAAACAAGCTAATGATGTATCAAATGATTAAAGATATAGTAAGGAACATTATTCGTCAAGAATCTCTTGACCATTTGATGAATTAAGAGAAAAAATTGTAAGAAAGACTTCATTTTTTTCTACTTTTTTTATGCAATTTTCTTTTATCGTAGTTTTTTTAACTAAAATATTCTTTCCCCAATAGGGTACAAAAACAATCAAGTGCCTTACCATTGACCTACAAAGATTGCTGGAAGACAAGTATACAAAGACAGCTGCAAATCATTCAAAAAATCCATTTTTCATATCAAATGAGGTAGATATAGAAACTGATGCATTTGCGAAGATGCAAAGACTTAAACTACTTTAAATAGATTATGTAAAACTTAAGGGAGACTTCAAAGACTTTCCAAAAAGCTTAATATGGTTGAGTTGGCATGGATTTCCTCAAGAATATCTTCCTACAAATTTAGATATTTCCAAGCTAGTTGTTCTTGAGATGCACAACAGTAGCCTCAAACGTATTTGGAATCATACAAAGGTGTGATACTGTTTAATTTCTCTTTACTTTTTGCAAAGCAAAAACAAAATTATATGGCTAAGTGTTCTTTCTTTTTCTTTTTCTATAGTACATTCTTCCAAATTTGAAGATCCTTAATCTTAGTGACTCCCATGCCCTTCTCAAAATCCTTAACTTATCAAGTCTTCATAGTCTTGAGAAGTTGATGCTGAAAGATTGCATAAAGTTGATTGAGGTTGATCAATCCATTGGTGAGATAAAGGCTGTTAATGTTTTAAACCTTAAAAGTTGTAAAAGTCTTAGAAAACTTCCAAGGACAATTGGTTCGTTAGAATCTTTGGGAGAGCTTATTTTATCTGGTTGCTCAACACTTAATGATGTGCCTAGGGATTTGCAGAATTTGAAATCATTGAGAGTGCTTAACTTAGATGGAACTGCTATTTGTGAATTGAATTCGTGGTTGTCTTGGCTATCATTGAAAAGAAGCAAAGAGTTGGGTTTCTTTTGGGCATCTTTGCCATGTTTTTTGGTAAAGTTGAGTCTTGAAAGTTGTAAACTATCTGATGATGCTACGCCCACTAATTTAAGCTACTTACCTTCCTTGAAATCGTTAAATTTAAGTAGAAACCCAATTCATAGCCTTCCTAAGAGCATTATCCACCTTACAAAGCTTGACGAACTTCTACTAACTTGTTGCAAAGAGCTCCGATGGCTTCCAAAGCTTCCAACGAGTGGCTTGCGCGTGATAATGTCTCAATTGTTGCACAGGATTTCAAGTTTGCCCTGCTTATTAAATTTGAAAAGGTGTATTGTCTTTGGTTGTGAAAAGTTAACTGAGGTTCAAGGTGTGTTCAAGTTGGAACCAAGTGAAAACTTTGAAGTGGACCAGATCAAAAGCTTTTTTAATACAGACTCGATCGGAAGCATTAAATTGCAAATTTATAATTATCTTACAGACACAAAAATGATCGCTACCCCTCAAGTCTTTTCTCAGTCTCCTAAAACTTTTTATTTTCTTATTTTACTTTATTGAATACTTTCATAAATAATGGTTTCAATATCTCAGGTATTTCATGATAGCGGCATAACTAGCTATTTTATTTTTGGAAGTGAGGTTCTAATCTTGTTTGAGTATCGCTCTGAAAGGTCTAAAATTTCTTTTTCTTTGCCACAAAATTCTAGTCAAAAAGTTAGTTGGTTAAATCTATGCATAGTCTATTCTCTTGTTAGTGATGAGATATTTGAATTTCTACCATCTGTCCATCTTGTTAATGAGACCAAGCAGTTGACATGGTCCTATTTCTCAAATTTCATTGGAATTCCTGAAACCAACAGTAACACAATCTTATGGCTAATCCACTAGCCAGTAAAAGATTATCAATTGGAAAATGGTGATTGGGTGAGCTTAGCATCTTCTGGTTTCAATGTAAGAGAATTCTGTCACGACCCGGTACTCTTCTCGAGCCCGTGACAATCGTCGCGATGTGCTGATAGACATTCATTACCCGAAATGCCAACCGAAACCCTACAAGGCTTTAATATCAATTTTCTCACCTCCCTTGTGAGCAACAGCTGCTAATATCATATTGTAAAAGATTATAAGCTATTTCTAAGCCAAAACAATAAAAATAATAATTTTCGTCTCACAGGGGTATTTTGGTCATTTTTCCTCGAAAGTTTCAAAACCATCTAAAAATGTAGTATGTGAGTAAAAGATACATATTTCATAACCAAAAATAAGTTTAGATGTCTAAAACTTTTCATTTAAAGTGAAATGATAGCTATTAGAATAAAATAAAAATATTGAATAAAATATTCCATTTTCTTATAAAACAATTTTTATAGAGATATCCGTAAATAATTTTTATAGCGTAAAAGTAAAATAAATTCGTACATACAGTAACACAAATAACTAGAGTATGTAATTTAATTTACAATGACGTGTGGACCCCCGAATGACCAAAAATAACGAAGACTGTTAACCTACGATATTTTAGGATGCAAATCCAGTTGTAGCCCTCGACGAAATCAGCTATCTACTGACTATCTTGAGCTTGGAATGAGTGGAAAGGAGGGTGGTGAGTTTATATAAACTCAGTGATTAAACAAACATCATCTAAAATATCTAAAGTCGAGTAAATGGAGACAACTTAAAATAGTTCATCGTACTATGATTCATAATGTTTCAAACTCATTTCAACTAAATAAAATAAATTCATTTCACTCAAATAATCAACATGGCTTATGAATTGCTTAAAAACTTGGCTCGTGCCAAAACTCATTCTCGGGGATACCTTGATCAGAGGCATCCAACCGAGTCCGCCAAGGCTGTTAAAGAAAGGACATATATCCATAAACCATATTTGTACGTTTAAAAGCATAGCCATTCCTTGGCGTTGGCTGAGTTCACTTTCACTTAGTGGTTTAGTGTGTAGTGAACTCTAAACTTTACCTCAGGAGTTAACCTCCGTGCCTCTCGTACCGAGGTAAAATAAAATGTAACGGGGTTTACCGTGCCCCTCTAATAGGCTGGTCCATAGAAACCCACCCATTGCAGTAAGCTAATCGATATCCCACCAAATCAATAAAATTTCAACAGCATAACATGGCTAATATAATATTACTAGCCTGTTAAGGCAAAGCAAAATAGTTCATATAATTTCAACACAATTTTCAAGTTAGCCATTCATGCCAATATCACCATAAGCCAGTCAATTCAAAACCATGATTTATAACACAACAAATAGTCTCCAATTACTCCATTTTCCAAGCCATCATTCAATTTCAAGACAATTTTATAAAATCAATTCGTTTAATCACATTTTGCTTATAAAACATAAAGATTTACCATTTAAACTCACTTTTCTATAAAATCACAAAAAAACAAATAAAAACTACTTTACATAATTAAGACGATAATAAAGTTACTCACAATATCGAGAGTTCAAAATACCCTACTCTTGGTCCTCTGGCATAATGTCTTTACCCTTGTTAGAGGACTCACCACCTATACACAATACATGACAAATAATTCAATATATTGTGTCATGTCATCATAAATCTATTTTAGGCTCTCTATATGAATGCATGAGGTGGTTTGGATAGTCACTTAAAGATGGTGTTCACGTTGGTTCAAGGGTGATCGGAATGGATCAGTTTTTGACCTAATTCGAACTCTTCACCTTTGATTTAACCACAACATCCAAATTGACACCAAATAAGTTCATTTCACTTCCAATACTCCAAATCATCAAATATAAGCTAGATAACATGAATTATAGCAAAATCATCCTCAACATTTTCTCTTGGAAAATTCGGCCATGATGGGTGCATAAACACTATGGTTTTCACACTTGATTTTTACACCATAAATCATTAATTCCTAACCAAATCACTTGAAATAAAATCAAATCCACCATCAACATACCATAAGGAAGATTCAGCCAATGAGGGTAATAAAAGAACATGAATTTTTCTTGTTTGCTTTTTATGCTACACATCACCAAATAACTAAAAACACTAGAATAACATGAAATCTAGCTAAATCCAAGATCAAAACTCCTCCCCCCATGTCCGGCCAGCAAAGGTATCCTCATGCAAACTTGATTCTCAACCATGGAAAATGAAAAAGAATGCATACGAAAGGTAGATCACAAGCTAAAATCAAGAAATTTTACATTTACTTGCTTAATTCCTTAAAATCTACCAATTTTCTCTTGAATTTTCTAACTAGGGTTTTGTTCTTTCTTTCTTTCCTCTTTTCCTTGGTGAGGCCGAACATGAAGAATGAAATAAGAGAGGTGTGTGCTGGGTTTTAATGTAAATTATAAAGAAATGAAAACTTACCACTTGTCACCATCCCATTGGTCCATTTTTAAACTTAATAATTAAGCATTCTCCCACTACCACATAAAATATCTCAATTATCCAAAGTATAATAGGTAAAATTCAAGGGCTTGACAAGTGTTGGGTGGTGTAAAATTCCAATTTTGCCCTTGGGTGGCAAAATGACCATTTTGCCCCTACGTCATGAAAATTCCAATTTGACTCCAAATTAATCCTCGGACTTCGAATCACCATATTGAGTCATTATGGGGTTTTAAAATTCTCAATTTCATCTTAAATCTCTATTTGGACTAGTGCGAGGCTTAATTCAGCTTAGTTGTACCACTAGGTACAATATCATCTTTTAACGATTTCTGAGGCATTCAAGTATGCAGACATTCTATCAAGTACCTATACAATATGGCAAATATATTATAAAGTTGGGCTTGATAGCACTACCCCTAAAAGTTTTCCCTCAAAATTTCACTTATCGGACTCGGAGAAAAGATGGGGGTATTGGCTTTTCATCTAGTGCTCTACTTCCCACGTCATCACCTTTATAGGGAATTTTGATTTGTTCACCTTGTTTACCTCCAGTTCAACTTGAGTACTTAACTTATGTCTATCATTATCCTTTAGAATTAGATCAACAATAACCTTCACAATCATGATCTCTTATATCGAGACACCAAGCATGCTTCTATTACTATCATTAAATTTGAACCATAACTCCATCTCAATAATGCCAATTTCGATTGTATTTAATATTTATTTATGCATGCCAATCACCATCTTATTACTTCATTCCTTATCAAACTTCTCGACATTCATTCATTCATCCCATCTTCATACAATATTGTGTAGTTTACAATATCATTAACATGCCATACTCATTCCTGTATATATCCTCAACGTTAAGGAAGGTTAATGGCTTTAATTATTCCCACATACTTCATGTTTACCTTGCATTTAGGAAATTTTAATCTTCTTAATCCTATTAGTCCATCTCATATGGCTTAATCGTACTATAGATTACATTTCCTTAACTATTTCCCCAAAACTCCTTAGGTCGCCATAAGTCAACTTCTGACAAGATTCTTGATTGTTACATTATCTATGCAACTCATTAAATATATTGAGTTCAAGTCTCGAACCACTAAGAACCATTCTTCACTTTAGTTGGGTACATTACTAACTCCACACATACATATGCACACGTACATTCAGATGTCCATATTCCTCATTATGTACAAGGGTCCTTGTTCTCAAGTGCCTTCAAACTAATTTCCCTTTGTTCATTCCAATCCATAACCAAGATTCAATAGAATAATATTCATAATTCATGTCAAAATTTTCATATTTAACTTACGAACATTGGGTATAATCTATTCCATATTGCTCTCTTTATGTCTATACTTAGCTTCACGTCATATACACGTTTTTACTCTTTTCTTATCATTCCCAATTATATACTTAAACTTCCTTGTACTATATATCATTGCATCACAATGTCATTTTCATTGAATTGCAATCTAATATGCATGTATGCTTTATAATGTCATTGATGCTTCAAAAAATTTTTTCCTTGACTCGATCATTGCATGTTATGCAATACCATAATTTCTAAAAGTCATCCTTATTCCTCAATTATCTTTCATGTCTCTTACATGTATTGTATCCTTATTGCATTTTGATATTGATTTGTCACTTAGGACTCAGACTCATTTGAATCATGTATGCCTTAAGCATTTTTCGAATTCCAATTCCCATAATATATTAGGAAATTTTCATTATTTGACTTCATTATCAAGGTCAACTTCAATCATCTTTTGTTCTATTTTTCCATACTAATGTGACATCGTTCTTCTTGGACCAATCTACAGTTTGTACTTGGAATTGCAAGACTTGAAACAAAGTTCTTCTTAAGTACTTTTCAATGTCAATATGAATTTCACTTCCAGCTTACGGCTTCCTCTTTATAGCCACATAACTTAATACTTACTTTCACAAAATCCATAGCAGAACTCTTCTTGAGTATTTCCTTGGGGATACCTATCTTAAACTTATGTCTCACAGCATGTGATCACTTAACCTTAATGTCACGACCCGAAACTCCCATCGGGCCCGTGACAACCGCCGCGACGTCTCGATAGGCACTCATTACCCCGAATGTCGATCAAAACCCCGCAAGGCTTAGCATCAGCTTTCACATCTCCCGGTGAGCGACAGTTATTAAATCTCGCATTTCAAGAAATCATAAGTCGTTTCCAAATCAAAACAATAAAATATTATTTTCGGGCTCACAGGGGCATTTTCGTCATTTTTCTTCAAAAATACCAAAACCCGCCAAAAATATGGTGTAAAAGATAAATATGTTCGTACATACTTTAAATCAGATAACTGAAATATAAAATTTCTTTTACAGTGACACGTGGGCCCCCAACTGACCAAGAGGGTGTAGGGCTACGAACCCTTACTTTCTAGGATGCAACTCCGAGATTAATTCTCGTCTTACTCAACTATCAACAAACTGTCTTTAGCCTGAAATATGGGTAGGAAGAGGGGTGAGATTATGATTACATAATCCCAGTGAGTAAACAAACACCATCTAAATAATCTAAAGGCGAGTAAAGTGAGACAATTAAAAATAATTCATTTCAGCAAATTTTTCACAACACGAATATTCATTTCAACCAAATAATCAATATGACTCGTAAATTTCTCAAAACTTGGCTCATGCTAAATCCTATACTGGGGGACACCTGGACCAAGGGTACCCAACCGAGTCTGCCAAGGCTGTGAAAAATTTTATATAATCATAAAACTTGTTTTTATTTTGACAACATAGCCGTTCCTTGGCGTTGGCTGAGTCTCACTCTCACGCGGTGGTCCATGTGAAGTGCACTCAAAAAGCCCACCTCAGGAGATACCCTACATGCCTCTATGACCGAGGTGAGAATATAAAAGAGTTTACCGTGCCCCTCTAATAGGCTGGTCCACAGAACCTCGCCACTGCAGTAACTAATCTTTTATCTACCACCTGATTTATAAAATCTTTTTGCTGCATGACATGGCAATTTATCGCAACTTAGCCTCTCAAGGCTGAATACACAGTACAAATAATTCTAACACCAAAATCAGTTTAGCCATTCATGCTCATTTATTGTCATAAGCCATTCAATTTAAAACCATAAATTTACAACACAAGCAGGCAGTCTCCAATTACTCTATTTTCAAAACCAGTATT